>NC_089314.1:17600513-17850513 GCF_036669915.1 Pocillopora verrucosa
ACAAGAGATGAACCATAAAATCCAGTGAGAAGGTAGCGAACTCTTGATGAATGGAACAACATATCGTTCCGACGATCATGAGGTGATCTTCCCAACGTTCGAAAGCAACAATGATTAAAAAACGTAGTAAAAAATAAAAAAAAACAGAGAGCATTGAGCATCGTGGCGGCCATGTTGTCATTGTTATCAATATTCTGTGTTCAACATAGCAACATGTTCAACATGTTCTACATAGTTATCACTATTATACAGTCCTTGTCTTTATCATGAAGTAATCTTTAGTTGTCCTTTATTGGTAAAACATTTTTATTAATTCATAATCACAGCCTCTTCGACGAGAACAGTGGTTTTCCACGAAACGGGTAATTGTTTTGATATCTCTATTTGTCTGGTCACGGTAGCTTAGCATGAGGCTTTGATTATGTAACGTTTTTCCCGGAGTCACCAAGAGTCTGCTTGGAAGAAAATTGCTCTTTCTGTTGGATTCTGGGAGTCTTGAGACAGAGACAGCTGCGGAAGGAGTAGGCTTCCAAAAAGTTTATTCAGCTTTCCTTTGAATTCACCCGCTTCTACGTTATTTCTGGTAAGTCATTCTATGTCCTTCAGAGTATCCGATCATTTAAGGCCGAGTTTTCGTGTCGTTGGCTTTCAGCACTACACATCGATTACTAGCCGGCACAACCTAGCTCACTTCGCTGTTCGACTTAGGTTTCTCTGTTGCTGACACGATTTAAAGATTTAAATTGATCACTTGTTTCGTTTTAAATGTAAAGATTTATAAAACATATTCTTAACAAGTTTTTCTGCTTTAGAATTTCGTTAAGACAGATAAGAAATGATAATCACATCGTTTGGTTTCGTTCTGCACAAGTAAACGTGATGAACCTTCCCAGGCATTGGAGTAAGGTTGCTGACTCCATCATCTCGTTATTGAATAATGACTGATTTTTTTGAGAACCTGAACACTAGGGGGTTATTTCAATTCAGGCCAAAGGGAAAATTGCTACTTAGTCTTACGACGGATGATCTAGAAGAAAACACTACTGTAACTCAAGATCAACTTTAAAGGCATTAAAGGTAGGAAACTTAGGCATGTTTCTTCTTTCGGAAAAAACAACTTAAAAAAAGCTACTATACTCTCATTGATTGATCGTCTCGACAATTTTGGTGTAAGCCTGATTAATGCTTACCTTTGGACCTTTCCCACGCAAGCCACACGCTGATGGCTTTCTCCAATCAAACTGTGATCACGTGCGTGGCCTCTAAATTGAAATCACAAAGAGTCAAATAGAACAACGAAGCAATTTTGGTTTGCTCTGAAGGTGGAAATTTATTTCCAGCTGTTCAAAGTTTATTCAGCTTGCCTTCGAATTCACCTTCCTTTACGTCATTTCTGGTAAGTCATTCTTTGTCCTCCAGAGTATTCGATCATTCAGATGGCCGAGTTGTTGTGTCGTTGGCTTTCAGCACCACACATCGATTACTAACTGGCACACCCTAGCTTTCTTCGCTGTACGACTTAGGTTTTTCTGTTGCCGACAAGATTTAAATTGGTCGCTTATTTCTTTTTGAATATGAAGATTTATAAAACATATTCTTTTAATTCTCAGTGCGAGGAAATTTCGCTTAATTCCGATAGATTTAGCATATGAGTGACATCATTTCAAATACTATAATCGCCCATCTACGCTCGAAGCGAGTATAGTTTAGCCAAATCCATATCATGGATGGCCAAGATATAGAGGAAAAATTCTTATATCGAGTCAAGTACCTTCATATGGACATGCTAAAAGGACTGAAAAAGCTAAAAGCACCAAAAGATCAACTTTAACCAAGTTTTGTTTATCGAAAATATTGAAAGCATTGTTGGCGTCTTGTCATTCAGCAAAAGATATGAGATATAAAAATTATGTATCGATTTTCAATATATACTTTTCATCGGTTTATTTCTTCTTTCGAAAGTATAAGGAGTTATACCAGAGCTTTTTCTTGAGGTGACAAAATTTGTTTCCTTCAAATGTAAGACTGAGTTATTTCGCTCTTTACATTTATCGTAGGCGGTCAACTTTCTTGACATTTATACATAGGAAAAAGTATGACCTAAATGGCGTTTCTTTTGCCTGAAACCAAAGCACGTAAAATAAATTGTACTGAGGTATTTTTTCGATACTATGATTGCGGCAAAACTTTGATCGAGTATCACTACGAAAGTTATACTGATCAAGAACGTGACCTGTTATGTAAAAACGAAACTCCAACAATGTTTCTCGGAAAATAGCAAATAGACATAAAAATGCAGCAGTGTTTTATTCTCGGGATACTGCAATCTTTTCATATTATTATACAGTCTTTTTCAATTTCGTGAAGTAACCCTTAGTTTTCATCTGCTCGTTAAACACTTTGATTAACTTATAATCACAGCTTCTTCGATAAGAAAAGCGGTTTTCCACGAAACATACATTTGTTTTGATATCTCTATTTGCATGCACTCCGTGATGATATGTTGTTTTCCCGGAATCTCCGTAAAATGCTCTAAAACAGCTAAACTGCAACTCAAAAAGTCTTCTCCCTTCTCCAAACTAATCGATTGCCTTTTCGAACAGCAACGGTGTGATATGAATTGGATGTTTTTGTACAAATACCCTAGCGAGTGACTAGCGTATTTCTACAAAGACATCTCGTATTTCGAAATTTGGCTCGGTCCCGATAGATTTAGCATACGTATTATGTCATTATAACGGCGCATTTACACTCGAAGCGAACAGAATTAAGCAGAATCCATATCTGGGTGGCGAAGAAATACAACCAAAAATTGAAACGTATTCTCTGCGGCTCGGTGCTTGAATTCGAGACAGCAAAAGCAAGTAGCTTTCTTCCCTCAAGTCATAATTTATTCTTCATTGAAAAAAACCAAGCGAACTATTTTCTTCAAATGAGAACTCAACAGCTTCAGTTTTCGTCTCCCTAACTTATCCCTTGAAAGCTGGAAGTCATGTTCGAAGTGTGGACTTCGATCTCGGTTGTTTTCTAAACTGTTTTCCATTCTCGACCCAAAGCCACTCAACGTTGACAACAATGCAGGAATTTCACTTAATCTTGAGTAGTTTTACAAAGTGACACAGCTCAGAAGAAGCTCAGAACTTTCAGAAACCTGTTAAATGACAATCACAATAGTGTTATGTACTAGCTTGAATTCCGAGAGGAAGAGAATTTACTTGCCACCTCATTTGTTTAATGTGTCAGTGGTATCAAGGCATTTATAACAAGTGCTTCATGAGCTTCCAGTAACGTTTCTCGGAAAATAGATTACAGAAAAAAATGGAGCAGTGTTATATTTTCGGCATGAATAGTGCATTTTTTTCTCTCCTTGATCGATCATCTCGACAATTTGGGGGCAAGTCTGATCAATGTTTACATTTGGACCTCTCTCACGCAAGCCACACCTTGGCGGCTAACAACAATCACAATGTCACGTGCGTAGCCTCTAAATAGAAGTGACAAAGAGTCTAATTGGTCGAAAATTAACCTTACTGATGTATCATGGGAATCGTGTGACTGAGACAACTGTAAAAGAAGGCTTCCAAACAGAACAACGAAGCACTTTAGGTTTGCTTTATAAGTGGACATTTATTTCGTGGCTGTTCAAAGTTTATTCAGTTTTCCTTCGAATTCATCCGCTTCTACGTTATTTCTGGTAAGTCATTCTATGTCCTCTGGAGTATCCGATCATTTGAGGGCCGATATTTCGTGTCGCTGGCTTTCAGCACAACACATCGATTACTAAGTGGCACACCTTAGCTCTCTTCGCTGTTCGACTTAAGTTTCTCTGTTCCTGACACAACTAAATTGATCGCTAGTTTTGTTTTAAATGTAAAGCTTTATAAAACATACTCTTTTAATGCTCAGTGCAAGGAAATTTCACTTGGTTCCGACAGGTTTAGCATATGTGTTATATTATTTTAAATACTATCATCGCACGTCTACGTGTTACATCATTTCGAATACTATCATCGTGCATCTATACTCGACACGAGGATAATTCAGCAAAATCCATATCATGTATGTCAAATGCAAGACTGAGTTGTTTCGCTCTTTACATTTATCGTTGGGTTGTACGCGGTCAACTTTTTTGACATTTATACATAGATGTATAACCTGAATAGCGTTCCTTTTGCCTACAAACGAAGCACATTAAATAAGTAGTACTGAGGTATTTTGTCGATGGCATAATTGCGGAAAAACTTTATTTGAGTAATACTACCAGACCTTTACTGATCAAGAAAGTGATATGTTTGGTAAAAAACGAAACTTCTACGGCTCGGTGCATAAATACGTCTTCCTGCTTGAATTCGAGATAGCGAAACCAAGTAGCTTTGTTCTTGCAAGCCACATAATTTATTCTTGGCAGAAAAAAAAAACGATGCGAGATATTTTCTTCAAATGCGAACTCAACTGACAGCTTTTTGTCTCCTTGACTCAACCCTCGAAGGCTGGAAGTCAAGTTCGAAGTGAGGACTTCGATCTGGTTACTTGCTGTGCTGTTGTCCATTCTCGGATCAAAGCACTCAACATTGACCACAGCGCATGCTGTTTACTCAAGCACAACACAAGCTTGAGCGGTGTTACGAAACTGCACAGTTTAACAGAAGCTTGGAACTAGCAGAAACTTGTTAAATGACAATCACAATAGTGTTATGTACTAACTTGAATTCCGAGATGAAGGTAAATGGCCAAACAACGACACTGAGATCTGTAAATTTTCCGAGCATTTCTTTGTGTGAGACTTTTACTTGCCACCTCATTTGCTATATGTGTCAGTGCTATCAAGGCATTGAAGTGGTTGAGTGCTTCATAAGTTCCCTGAAGCGTTTCTCGGAAAATAGAAAATAGACAAAAATGCAGCAGTGTTATATTTTCAGCATGAATAATACACTTTTTTCTATCCTTGATTGATCGTCTCGACAATTCGGGAGCAAGTCTGATTAATGTTTACCTTTGGACCTCTCTCACGCAAGCCACATCTTGGTGGCCTACTACAATCACACTGCGATCACGTGCGTGGCCTCTAAATAGAAGTGACAAAGAGAAATAGAACAACGAAGCTTTTTTAGTATTTTTTAAGGTGGAAATTTATTTCATAGCTGTTCAAAGTTTATTCAGCTTTCCTTCAAATTCACCCGCCTCTACGTCATTTCTGGTAAGCCATTCTATGTCCTCCAGAGTATCCGATCATTTAAGGCCGAGTTGTCGTGTCGTTGGCTTTCAGCACTACGCATCGGATGGATGGATGTCCACTAAATAGAACAAAAATCGTCATATCGAGTCAAGCATCTTCGGATGAATGTGGAAAAAGGAATGAAAAAACTAAAAAGCACCAGAAGATGACTTTTTAACACGTTTTGTCTCTTGAAAATATTGAAAGCATCGTAGGCGTCTCGTCATTTAGTAAAAATTTTGAGGATAAAAATTATGTATTGACTTTCGGTAGAGATTTTTTATCGGCTTACTTCTTTTCGAAAGTGTAAGCAGTTCTACAAGCGGTTTCTCTTGAGGTGACAAACTTTGGTTTTTTCGTAAGCCGTCAACTTTCTTCACATTTACGCATAGGAGATATATGACCTGAATGGCGTTTCTTTTCTCAAAAACAAAGCACTTTAAATAACTAGTACTGAGGTATTTTTCCGGTAGCATAATTGTGGCAAAACTTTATTCAAGTAACACCACGAGAGTTATACTGATCAAGCAAGGGAGAGGAACGGTCAAACAATAACACTGAGATCTGTTGAATTTAACAAAAATTTATTTTCCTGAGACTTTTACTTTTTGGGACCTTTGCCGCCTAAATTGTTTATACATTTGGATGATACCACGGCATTGAAGTGGTAAAGAAGAACATTCATATCCAACGAGGTTTCAAGGAAAATAGCAGATATACATAACATTTCATAATTTTTTTGATTCGACTACTACTTGCCTTTCTCTCGGTAAAACAGCTCTTGCGTAAAGTTGATGTGGGGTTTGCAATCAGGTGAGGAATAAATTCTTCGTAGAAGGAAACATTACACTAATTTTTGTCTCGTTTTCAGCTCGCTTCTAGAAACATTTTTACTCTAGACTAGACTGAGCAGGTCTTTTAAACAAAGGAATTTCTGGAAAAAAAACTTTTTTGCTGTTGCAGAGCTCGTTAAAAATTCATTACCACACCGTCGTGATTTGCATAAGGTCCCTGTTAATGAGGCGCTACTATCAATTGAACTAAAAAGCCAAACATTTGGAGCGAGCAAAATTTTAGAGGGTTCTTATTTCCCTTGGAAGTGCCGTTGTTGAAATATGCGGCTTATCGGGACGCCCTCAGTTCAGCCAGTTGAACTCAGTGAAATTTGTGTTGGCCGATATGCCTTCCAAAAGATTATCGAACAGTTATACCAGTAATATCGAACAAATGCATCTAAATACATTCAGTGTATCACTCATTTCTTTGTGTCGATATTTTTTTTAAGAAGCTCGACAAATCCAGGTGCAATGTCATAAATTGTTGCACCTGACTTCCACTCTTTACTCCTTTAACAAAATATCAGTTTTTCTACCACGATCTGGGTCATCTTTCAAGAAAAGACCAGATCAAGCCATGTACACAAATTATCGGGAAACCCTCAGTTCTGCAGGTTCAACTCAAATATCTGTTGTCTGATGTACCGCGGAAAAGACCGTCGAATAACTTTACCATCGATATCGCACTTTCGCACTGAAATACAGTCAATGCATCACTCATTTTTTTGCTCAATGTTTTTCTTAAAAGCAACTTGCAATTTTGCAATTTGTTCGTTGAAATTTTATAAACAGTTGTGGCTGACTTGGACTCAATTCCGCGTAGAAAATATGTTTGACCTCTAAAACAATCAGGGTCATCTCTTAAGAAAAGGCTATATCAAGCCATTCACTCTTTTCTTTCCTTTCGTCGAGTCTTTTGAAATAAGAATGATAGTCAACTAAGAAACTCAACAGGAATGAACTGGAGACAATAATCGACTTTTTAAAACAAAGTACGTTTCTTAGAAGAGACTGTTTGCGAATCATTTGCATGTGACTGAGACGCCTTTTTGATGACCTTAGAGAAAAGGAGATCCCAATAAGTTTTTATACTTTGAAATTTCGTTGAGACAGATAAGAAGTGATAATCACATTGACCGGTTTCGTTCTGAGCAGGTAAACATTATGAACCTTCTCCACACATTGGAGTTAAGGTGCTGACTCATTACGTTGTTAATGAATAATGAATAATTAATTTATGGTATTGAGAAGCTAAACGTATGGGAGATATTTTAATTTAGGCCAAAGAGAAAGCTGCTACTTTTGAAATAACAGGTAGATTTGAAAATAAGAATTACTGTAACCTGGCTTTGGAACCTGGATGCCGTCAGTTTTTTGCCTGTACCCATAATAATACAGAGTAATTGCATCACTTTCCAATTTTACAAGTATGTTTCATTTCAACCAACATAAGGACCATTCAGTTACAAATCATTTCAGCTTCTGTGATTTGTTTCAAGCCAGCAATGATTTATCGTATTGCCGCGCCATGTAAAAAGGCAGATCGTGCCTTCTCTTGCTTAAAACTCTTTCCGGTCAGCCGGATTTGTTATCTTTCAACCAATTTTTTATGGAGATGTTGCCCATATAACAGGGAACCTCTTAAGTTAATTTTTGCCTTATTACTTTGTATTATTTGGGTATCACTTAATTCACAGTTCAAATTTAGATGATATTTTATGCTAATTAATGTTAGTTTGAAAGCATTCAATGAGGTTGTTTCCTTTTTCTTGGAGAGGAAACATGCATTTCAGGAAAGCTTATTTACTGCTGTTTCAAGTGAGGTATAGCTTACTTCCCTTGTGTAAATACTTGGTGAGGAATAAATTTTTCAATAATCTGGGTCAATTTTTATGGTTTTGGGGTACAGTTTGGAAAAAAATTCTAATTAATTCCATATTTTTCAGCCAGAGTCTCTGGATGTCTTGCCCATAAGATAAGGAATATTTTATCTAAGAAATGTTTCCTTTTAACTCCAATCCATTCAGGCTCAGGCTGTTTCAAAGTCAAAAGTTTTACAATAATTTATGCAAATTGTATGCCATTTTCCTAGCATGATTTAAAATCCATGGATTTTTGGAGGCTAAATATATTTTTTCTCAAAAGCTAATTTTATCCTCTTTCAAATGAGATATAGCACTAATCAGTAGTGTAAATACTGTTGACAAAAAAAATAAAAGAAAAAAGGTTACCATCATTTGTCATTTTTTTCAGTGGACCCGAAAGTCTATACTCTGAGAAGTGCCAAGTTGTTTTCTCTTTTAGTAACCCTTTTTTTTCTCCTTGTTAATAATCTTCTGCATGGTTAGAAACATGAAAGTGTGGTAAAGATGATGTTTTTCCATTTGACAGGATCCCTTTTAAGATGGCAGAGCACGCATCTAGCGTTTTCCCGCAAATTCTGAAAAATATCCAGGAGCTTCTGACGAAGGCCCAGAATCTCACCGAAGAAAATAAATTCCCTCAGAAAGAGTTGATGGAAATGTTCGAAATTTTCCAAAGTATGGCAGGGGAAGAATACAGAGAAGCGACAGATTTAGCCAGAAGATTCGGGAATGCAGTCGTGAAATTTATATGGGGCTCTTTGTTTAATTCCTACCTGGAGTTGAAGACAACATTATCTTGTGATTCCATTTTGGTCAGTGGTGTGGAAAACGCTCAGAAGGAAGAAAGTTCCGTTAACATTCCAGAAACCATGAAACTTAGGATCAAGGAAGGAAAGTTTTACATAGAGCAAGCCAAAAAATGTATCATGAATATCGACAAAAGGTTACCTTCCCTGTTGGATAAGGTGCGTGTTAACTTTTTTTAAAGCATTCTTTCGTGCGTAACTAAGGTAATGACAGTATTGAGAGAATTGATATTAGGGACCCATTGAGGTGGATAACACAGTTTTGATAGGTTTTGGTTACGTGTCATTCATTAAGAAATTATACGAGAAATATGGCTTCTAAGAAGCTGAAATTTAACAAAGGGAAAATATAGTGATTAAAGATATTTATTAGGGACTAAAAATTGGCGCCTTCCATGGCAACACAGATGACTGTAAAGAACCCTAAAATCCAATACAGCCAGACTTAGATTTTCCCATGAGCTTGCATGAAGCTTTCTTTAAATAATTTTTTTTTTTTTTTATTTTAACTTGACAAAATTTTAACAACCAGTTTTCTTTAAAAAAAAAAAAAGCCATAAAGCTGTCCTGTGAATATTGATTGTTTCAAAGATTTCCTAAGTTAGATTTCCGTTTCGAAGTTTTCATTATTTGAATTTCCTTTAAAATAGGAATTCTGACAAATTTCGTCAAATTCTAATGAGCAGATTTTGAAAAATTCTCGTTTGAGTACTTCGTCCCGAAAGGTCGAAAAATTTTTATTACAACTAATTAGACCCGTATTTTTTGCGTTTATTGCTGATTGGAATTTTTTGTTGAGATAAGACACACTCTCCAAGCCACAAAGTAAATGAATTTAACCCGGAATTCCCTTAAAATGATTTAAAATCAAATGTAATGTCAAAGGGTCTGCGGTCCCAAGAACACGACGAGTTCGACTGTTTGTTGGCGAATTTGCAAAAATGGCGAAACGCCTTTGCTCTCCTCGAGTCGCAAAAAGTGTCTTCGTGTGATGGTAGCTGATACCAGAACCTGCAAGCTTTCTAGCAATGGACCTCTTCGTTATCCTGCCTTGTGATGAATTTACGATTCCGCTATCAAACTACTTTAAGAGAGCGTGGCTTTTTGAGAGGTAGTTAACTTTTTCAATGGCCGTATTTAGTTTCGTTGTGTCGCTTTTGTTGACAATTGTGGAAAGGGAATAGTGCATATTTGGTACCTTTAAATCCGCAGAATTTTCTTTCCACCAACTCAAGTTGTGTTTAATTTTTTTACCCGCGATGTACGAAGAGAGCATCGCTTGCAAAGTTCCCCTCTGGCTGCCTCGGTCATTGCCTTGCGCTTCGCGGCTTTCACTCGGTGCGATAGGTAAAGGGAGTATTTTTTTTTCTTTGGTTTTTCCTTGCTTTTCTCCTCTGTCTCTCCACAGCAGGCGGTTCTTGAAAACACCACTGACAGTAGGGTAATCAGTGAAACACTGAAAAAATAGGTCGTTAATACGCTGAAAAATAGTAGGTCGTGTCATCGTTGCGACTCGACTATTAATTTTTTTTTGATACATTCAAGTTTAGTTATGTAAACTGATTTCGACAATTTTTTTTAAATAAACATACTTGAACACATCTCAAGTGACTCGTTTTTTTCAATTCCTAGTAAAAGTACTGCGTTTCAACAACCGACAAAAACAGGCTGGAAAAGTTTTTGCCGGCATGTTTGTTTGTGCGATTTAAAAAACCTGCGCCTTCACGCGAACTGCCGTTAACCGCACATAAACTATGTTCAGCCACCTTAACTGTTCTCTCCATCATAGTGGTATCAGAGTGGCTTAATTAATCTTCAGAAGATAGTGTAAGGTGTGTTGATAATTCAAACGAATTGAAGTATGAAAATTCAATGTCAAAACAAACACTCGTTATGGTCTCCGACTTTAAACTTCACAAAAATAAATGTCGTCGTGATGAAAACAATTTGCTAAATATGCAATTAATCCAGACGTCTTTATTGAAATAAATAACGGTCACCTTTTGATGTTAGTGTTTACACTCTCACCTGAAATCAAATTCACGCGCTGTTGTTAGGAAGAATCTGTAATGTTTGTTTGAAAGATAATCTGTATTCTTTGGTTAGCACACCCTTAACACAGTCACGTGATTATCCTTCCATATATTTGTATATAATTCAATTCAATCGTATTATAAAGCAGTTGTGTAGAGCACCTTGTCTGATTCACGCCCTGATTTATAGCAGTATATCGAACCTCAATACACAACCTAATCATTATTAAGTTTTTCGGTGCAGACTGACTGTAAGGTCTGAACTAATGACCAAGATCAAAATTCTCCATATTGAAATAACATCTTTGCAAATTGGCAACCAAGAAACAATAAAAGTACAGCTAAAAAATTGAATTTCGTTTCCTATGCTAGCTAAAGCAATCTACTGACTTAATCAACCACACATTTTGGTCAACGAGAAAGCTTGTTGATCTTATATAGGATGTTTATTGTGCTTCCTTCATCACTCAAAAGTTCACCGCTGAGAGCCCTATTTCTTCTTTAGCCTGTTAATAGTTGCTACCCTTGTGCAGTAAATTTTTTTTACTAGCGCTCTTCCCGACTCTCCACCGCGAAGCGGTCTTGTTTTTAGCGAATTGACCATGAGTATAACTTCATCTAACAGGTCAAGGATGCGGTGAATAAAATAAATTCCCGAATCGAGAACATTCAAGAACACGACATTGTTTGGATGGAAATGGAGGCTGAGGATATTCAACGAGAGTTAGAGAAATGCAAGACTTATCAGGAACATGCTGAAAAAGCAATCAGCAAGCTGAAGAAAGAAATCGATAAAGAACTTCAGCGTAATAGAATCCAGACGGTGGCAAGAGGAGCAGGTATCCTAGGAGGATTCCTGCTCGGTGGATGTAAGTTTTAGAATTGTCAAATAAATGAATGAATTGTCCATATATTTGTAAATTACCTAATGACGACTCAGTGAACTACTAAAAGAAACATGTTGAAATTTCCTTCCCCCAAGGCGTGGAATTTGATGTTTGCGTTCCTGGTTTGCATGAGGTTCTCTCTTAATGAACAAAACTCAACAGTTCAGGTCACAATTTAAAATTTTTGTTGTTTTTTGTTACGTTAACAGCTTTAATCAGAGGATCAACCCTGTATAACAGCGCTTCGAAAGAAATCATGGACAGAATTACAGGTTTGTCGGGTTTAAGTAGTATAACTCTTTTAAGTGCAAGTGTCTGCATGCAGTGGTATTTGCAAATCGATCAATTTGAAAGTTCTCTTAATGAGGAGCTCAAAAAATTACGGAGTGATTTGGACCAATTAAAAGTAGAATACGGCGTTATGCAGAAAGATTTGGCAGTCACAGTGTATAGAAAAGAGATTATTTTGGGAATTGATATCTGATGAGGTAATTAACGATAGATGTTAACCAAATTACCGTTGATTGAGGAAAAATATCAATAGTCAGTAATCATTACAATTCAAACATTTTCTCTAGTACTCTGATAAAGAAATCAAATTGAAAAAAAATACTTGTGATTTAGCCTCAGTTGAAATCTTAAATCGAGGCCAGTGTGGATATTTTAAATGAATATTCACTTGCTTTCTAGCTCTGAGTGCGGCATGAACTAGTTTAACGTTAATCTAGACTGCCTCAAAATTGTTTCGTAGTCGTCCTATTTGGGGTGGCAGCATTCATGGTGTGGAAAGGTTGGAAATCACTTTTCAAAGGAATTGATCGGAGGCTACACATAATCTTTCGTAATCATTCCGGTTCGATTAAGGAAATAGAGCTCATAAGTATCAGATTAAACAAACTAGGCAGTAAACTTGGTTTTTCTGACCATCTTTTCTAACAACCTTTTCAGTATTTAGCGTAATTACTTTTAACGATGAAAAGTGATACTCTGGGCATTCATACTTTCAACAAAATTAACGAACGTTTTAGTCCTTGAAAGCTCTTCTTAATTTTTAACACTAATCCGCCAGTTCTGTCTTTACTGAAAAAAAAATTGAAAACTTGACTGAATGATGCCCGATTGAGGACGAAATTATTCACGGTAAGAGCTGACTATCCAGATTGATCTGTTAAGGTTGGTTACTTCATCTCGTCACATTATCTTTTACTAGCCTAACTTTGAAATAGTCATCTTTCGCCCGAACTATGCGACCGATCTATGAATTCTAAGGAATTAGATCTTAAGTTGGTAAGTCAATCAGTCAAGTTGGTGACTCCAAAAAACGTAAAGTATTACAGATGGACCTAAATTTTTCCAGTTGATCCACCCACTTTCATCATCAGGTTGAGTGAAAGTGGGAACAAGCACCATTGTATTACTTCCATTTTATTTGAATAAACTGCAGGGGTTTCAGTAAAAGCCACTTAGCTGCGGTCTACTTCCGCCTGTAAGACTTCTTACCGCCGTCTGTTGACCCTGCGCACAGATTCATTTTTTTTTTTTTGTGCTTACGACCCCTATTCATGGCATAGCACCCTATCAAACTATCGGTAGCCACTTATGGGAAAAATTTATTGACACCCCTGAAGTTGTATATTTTATTTTCGGTTTTAAGGTGTAAATTATGGGTCGTTTTTAAGAGTGTATGAAATCATACCGTAGTAGAGGAGTTTTGAGTTTTGCTTTTTAAAATTATTTTCTTGTTATTATTATTAATTATTGATATAAAGAGAGATGGAAATATGAAAGGGATGCTCAGTGTTGTATTATTTCCCAGTGAGTGTTCTACGTGTCTATATGCATAAGCTTTAAATCTCACAATCACCTTAAAACAACAACAACGAGATGGCTTCGTAGAAGTCTTTCAAATATATTTTAGTGATTTTCTTTTATTGACAGGATGTGTAGTTTGTATCAGTACTGATTTTAGTCCGAGATCTACAGACACAAAATGGAAAATTGATAAGTTGTGTGTAGTGTAATAGAGGGTACGGTTCTTTATGTCGAGTTTTCTAAAAATATAACTGCGAATTTAGGGAATATAACCCTGATAATAACTGAGTTCATTCCTCTGCAATTAGGATTATCCCTTAAAAACTCGAGTGGGTTAATATAACGTTGATTAAAAGAACTAGTTCCCGTTGTTGGAATAAAAGAGGCCAATTTGTTGAATTCAGAATACTGAACTGAGTCAATTCACTCAGCTTTGGTCTTCTTGAAACATGTTAAATATTTTACATAGAAAAAAGAGTTAGATTAATCTCATTTTTGTTTTATATCTGAGATATTTTAGAACGTGCATAAGTTATTAGATAATTAATGTATGTATTAGATTTCAAACTTGCTTTCAAATGATTAATTTAAATAAAAGAGTGACTGCAAGTCTCCAGCTATTGTGCTATTCTCTACTCGCTTGATTAGATTACATCCAGGTCACATATCAACGAGCATCCAGCAATATATTACTCGATGCACAGTCACAATTTTGGAAGGGAGGTATGTGTTATCAAGGTATTTATGCTTGATATAGCTACCAACACAATATCTCAGCCAAACGCGCGCAGGCAATGGCGTCCATACAGTTACTGAAACACCCACACATGCTGGCACTTCTCCAATTTTTTCTCGTGTGTTGGTTGCCTGACGTGAATCAGACTCACTTAGGAACTGAAGTTTTTAATTTTGAAATTAAAAGTTTAGTTCAACTCACTAACTTTCGAGACAGCCCAGCTTCGCAGTGTTGTAGGTGCAATAATATGGTTGCCCTGAAATGACTCCAAGGGTGCCTCTCGATTTCTCTCCACTATGCTTGAAATAAATGTTACAGAGTCGATTTAATGAAACAAACACTAAACATCTGACCGTTCTCGCAAAGGTTTGTCTTTTCTGGGAAAGCGAACGGCGAACGAGTGAAGTTATATTCAGAGGTCAAATGGTATACTATCATCGTTTCCGTCAGAAATTCGACTTCTTCACCCTGAAGATTTATAATTAGCACATCCTTGGTCCTTACTTTACGGATTGTAAACAATTTAAGATCTTTTTTAACATAATAATAGTTCTGGGACAATACAAAATCGGGGATGAAAAACGTTGTCTGGGCTTGTCCCAGAACCTTTTTATCCTTGGTTTTGTATTTCCCTAGAACTGTCATTATATAGTTACTTTCTTCTGTATGATCTAAAGCGAGAACGCGTTGAAGAAATACGTATGATATGCAAGTACAGCACGGTCGTTATTTAAGGTTACTTCTCACCTTTGCGGGTGTCCTTTGGGAAAAAATTCGTACGCGCGCCAGTTTCAGCAAAACCCTAACAAATTGTATATCAAAAGAAAGCTGAGTAAATGTACTTTACGCTAAAAGTATAATTTAAGCGAGTTTTACTTTTAGGAAGTGTCAGGAGCCGGTAAGGGGCGAAACGACCGAGGGTTCTTCTATTGAATTTATCGGGCATCGGAAACCGCAGCACGAGCAAAATGGCTAGAGTCTTACTCACAAGGCATCAATCAACATAAACGTGTCCGGCTTTTCCGATATTTTGATTGGTTGTCGAGATATCCGCATCTGAAGTTGGAGTAGCTTGAAATATGCGAGACGTGATGCGTAATTGGACGCTACGGGAAAAATATTTTGAAAATAAAAATTTCCTGACACACTTTTGTTTTTCATTATCCTTGAAAGATTTCGGCGAAATTTCACGAGAATTGGTCAAATCTACATACACTATAAATTCGCTTAACGTGGATGTACTCCTCTCAAAATCAAATGCGAGATTTTAGCTTATAAATGTTCGTTATCAACTCGCGCCACAGTGGGAGATTATATTGCCTCCTGAAACCGCAAACCGATGGGACAACGGGACCTCCTAGCGTCAATAACAATAGATTAAGAATTCCCGCGAAAAGTATCGCATGGCAAATGCGGTTTCATATTTCGCTCTGTGGAACTTTGAGGAGGACGACAATATAATGGGCAAAGTTGCCAAAGGAAAAGAAAAAAACCCACGATAAAAAAGGTAAAGCTGGAAAAAATGCCGAAAAGTTAGACTAAGAATCTACAGACAGCTTAAGGAATACCCTTATTGCTGAAATTAGTTCACTCAGGTAGATTTCGAAATTACGATTCGAGGCGATTGCTCGTGCGTTTGTATCGGTTCCGTCAGATTTCGACGAACAATCTTGTTTGCGATCTGCACTGACTCTGATTTTTAAGCTGCTTGCTCCAATGATATTCGAACGTTGCGGATCTTAAGCGGATGCCGAGCTCATCAGAGGCTCTTGATCAAACCAAGAAATTTTGTCGCTTTCAGCAAGGATATTTTTCTTTTCTTGGAGGAATGATGCTCTTACTTTCTTCTTTAGGCCCTTTTTTTGTTTATCTCCGCCCAAGGACTTTTTTCTGCTTTTGATTTTTCTATGAACGCGACGTGATCGCACTGCGCCCCTAATTGAGAATTTTGTAAAGTGCGCGTTGTAAACAAGATATGCACATAATATGAAATTGCCGCGAGAATTACTCCCAGGGGACTCGCTCAGTTACAAGATTATGACACCTTCCTGATTTATTAACTTTTATTTGAAAATACGTTTTTCTAAACAAGTGAGACGCTTTTTAAGATTAGCAGATGTTAGGTAAAATGTCTGACTTTAATTTAGTCAAATAAAAAAAAACTATTTTTTCGGCCTCTGAAGGTGGTAAGAGAAATAACGCTGAGCGTATCTTGAAAGTGAAATTTACCTTTTCCTTCAATTTGCTTTCCCATCGCAAATTTTTTCAGATGACATTTAATTTCTTTGCTGTCATGTTTCATTTTGTCTCGTCCTTTGACGTCTACTGGTAGTGTTTGCAAATATTGAACCGCTGTACGCGCTCTAGTGCGACCAATGGCGAAGGATCTCACTGGCAAGTTAAACAAAAGTACCAACAGGGCTGCTATGATCTCGGCCACCATTTCTGTTTTTGATGGAATCTCAGCTTTAATTCCCTGTGATTGACGATGAAGGGCTCGCCCCGAAACTTGTCGACCACCAGTTTCTTGAGAAGGGGTTGGTAACGGCCTTTCATGATCAAGGGAATCTTGATCGAACCCCTTCAAAGAATCTCGAGAGTTTCCCGCCATTTACCCGCCATTTTGGCTCGATTTCTTCAAAACAGGTGAGTCCTGCTAGATGACGCAGCGCTTTGAATAAAACCTATGCTCTAATATTCTGGTTCTCTCTCGTTTTTCAGTCAGAAATCTTTGATTAAAAAGCCCATTACACTTTTTTTAATCGATATTGGATCAACATTAATTATTGAGGCTTAGTAACAACTTATAAGCAATTCTATAGCCGAAACTTTGGCATTGAATTGACAACTCCCAGATTAATAAACCGCGATAGTTTGCAAGTGAGTAAAAAGTATTTCGAATGGAAGTTTTAAAAGATTGATTGTTAAATAGAATCGTACGTTCCTAACTCGTGGGCAAGTTATCTAAAGAAGTCTAAGAGGTAGTTGTCAATATTACCTCTCAATACTAAGATAACTCAATTGTCCACGGCGAGTGATAGCTTAATTGGATGACATTTCTTACAAAAACCTGTGGAATGACATCGATCGCGATCTTAGCCACCCGATTAACTGATAACAACAGTCCCATTAAATTCAATTACCAGATTCGTGAATCTTTCCGAACTTTACCTGGGCTATGGCATTGAAGTTTTTTTTCGACAAGAGAGTGTTAGTAATTATGTTTCAAAATCCCATGCTTTAAACTTGGTGAGTTTCCTGTCTAATGCTTGGAAACCGATTAGTATCAACAAACTCAAGTAAATGCAATCGTGCAACTATTTTCGTGATACTCTGGGTCATTAACTTCGGTTTCCAAGACAACGAATCAATTAAGGCACTGTTTACACGGACGCGGTTTCATTTGTAGCCGCGTCGGTTTCGATGCGGTTACGCCTTTCGTTTACACGGCGCCGGTCGAGTTCGTTATCAGAACCGGGTCGTTCTGAAAACGCTTTCAAAAGTGGAGCATTTTCAAAACAATACGGTTTCATTGATCGTGTAAACGGCAAAACCACATCGATTTAAAAACGGTTACTTATTTTGGCGCGAAATTGGCCGGCTTGCAAAAAGTAAATAAGCTGAACCTTGCACGGAGTGCAACGCTTTGTTGCACAATCACAACTTTGATCTGTAGTTAACTTCGCTTTTTCAGCTTTTTTGTATTTTACTCTACATAAACCGAGAGGCATATGGTAACAACAGGCAGATATGTCTTGAAATGTTGACTTTTTCGTCGATACGCTCTAGAGTAACGAAGAGAAGTAAAAAGCAAAACGACAATTCTGGATTCGGTCTGGGAGAACTAGTGTCTGGTGGAACAATTTTATTAATCGGTTTTCTATACCGCAATGTTTCGGCGCCATAGACGGTACACACATTGCAATAAAACAGCCTCAGGAAAGCTTGCATTAACAGGAAAGGTTACCATTCGCTTGACGTACAGGCTCTCTACGATTACAGATACTTTTTTAAGGACGTTGTAGTGAAATGGCCAGGCAGCGTTCATGACGCCCGGATGTTTGCAAACTCAAAATTAAACGAGCTCTTAAAAAGATGACAAAATTCCCCCGTGCAAACCACGGGTAAGTTATTTTTTTAAAAGATATTTCAATATTTTAAGACATGTTTTTCGGTTGTTCCCAGATCATAACGGAGTGCAAGGGCCTGAGAACGAGATCTCCATGACGTAAACGGTTGGATAGGTTTTGTGTAAACACTTCGAAATCGTGTCGTTTCCGATGCAGTTTCGAGGTCATAAAACCGTTTCGATTGGAAGCTGCGTCCTTGTAAACGATGCCTAAGAACTTCCCCCAGGGGTAAAAAACATTTGCCGTACCTTTTTGCTCTTAAAGTCCACTTCCGTTTTCATTCCAAGAAAAAAGAGATACTTTCCAGAGGTCATAGCAATTTCCTTTAACCACTAGAGCAAATCTTCTCCATTTTTTGTCTTTTACAGCAACGCTGCAAGCTAAAAATGTAGCAAATTAACGATGAAAGGAAGGAAAGCTTACAGTTAAAGTAAAACTATTAATATGTGTGAAGTTGAAAAGGTTAGTCTGGAAACTTCGTTTCCTAGAAAAAAACAGCAACCATAGTTTGTTGGTTTATAATATCTCTTATGATCACAGAAATGAAGCGAAACATCTTTTCGTTTCTGGTTCGTGCTCAGTCACACTTATTTACGCTCTGCATCCCGACTTTTTGTCGGGCTTCAAGTCTTTTAGCAAGGTTTGTCAAATACGTGATGATGGTGTCGATTTTGGACATATTTACACGCTACGGCTTTGGGAAATGTTCTTGTCAATCGGTCGCGTCAGCTAAAACCCAATTGAAGTGAAATGCATATGTAAACAACAATTTCTCCCCGAATGAACGAATAACAGTTATCTGAACTCGGGTGAAAACTGTGAAAGAGATGATGGAAACTTCTGGAAAATGTTTCTTAATATCAATGATGTTGGGGCTGTTTTATGTTGATAACCACTACTAGGAAAGGTTATATTATATACTAGAAGGTTATATTTTCCCACCAAGTTCGGAATTGAAGAAAGAAAGAACTAGCAGGCAATTTTTTCTAGGATGACTGTTTGAAAACGAAAATATGATAAGGAAAGGGAATTCGACGAACAAAATTATAGGTGCCATGTTTTGAAATGTTGACATTTTGAATTGTTTATCAGCCGTTCTGATTTAGCCGCATAGCTTCTCCTGGCCGTAGAGAAAAACTCTTTTTTCAAGTAGTGGTTACTCCTGCCCTTCATTTTTATTTTATATACGTTAATCCGTTTAAGTATTTGTCGAGCCAAGAAGTATGATGGAAATGTTTCGTTTTGTTAGCCAATGTTTTGTCAACTACCACTTCTCGATGAGCAGCTCACGCAAGCATTTCGCCCAGGATATACAAGAGTTCTCCTTCTCGTTATCTATGAAGAAAGAGGCTCAGTTCAAAAATTTAAAATTGTTTTTCATTTATATTTCAGAGATTAATAACTGTTTCTAACATGAGCGGAGACAAGTAAGCTTTACTTTAGCAAATCAAATCTTTGATCGAAATAACGACGTACAAAACAACAGTCAAAAAGTTCTTTTAACCTTACTAACCTGTTTTCCACATCTCCAGCGCTTTATTCAATCCAATTATTTGCTTTCTTATTCGTTCTGAATCCGTATCCAACAAAGATCCAAGCTGTTGCACTCTTGTTTCAGTGATCTACGCGAATCGTAATAAAAAAATGAAGATTGCAAGAAGATGAGGCTTTAGCTGGATGTATGACAATATGACTGACAGAGCGAGAAAAAAGGTCTACGCATGTTACAGTGTAGTAATTACCGTGAGCTTACACGTAAAGCAATATCAACACTAGACCAACATTGCGAAATTTTTCGAGAAATTGAAAGGCGGCGCGGTTTTCTCCTTAGGTTAAGCTTAAAACTTTCGGGACAGACATCCCTTCAATAGGGGGACGAAATCGGTCTTTGCACACCATCGTTTTATCCTTGTACACTTGCTGAAATTTTTAGCAGTTTCGAACTGTAGATATACCTTAGGCGGTCCTCAACAAAAGTCTGTTGGCGTAGCGTTTGATGGATAGATAACAGATTTCGAGGCTTTCAACAAAACTACTCCCGATTTAATTATGTATACTGTTACTATGGATTCACGGGAGTATTTGTGACATGCACAGATGTGTTTTAGTTCTACATATATATATATAAAGCTGAAACCGGTGGATACTTAACCGTAATTCTTCAGGCTCCTATATTAAAGGCGTTACCTCCGCTCCCTCAGCCTTACTGGAAAGGAATGAGTCTTCCTTAATGGTTATGCCAAATGTGCTGAGGCCTGCCTTTATGACTCTTACAACTTTTTCTAACAGGGTTTCGTCTGCCATAATATGTGTCCTGCAAGATATTTTAAAGAAGTTTTAATCATGGCCATTCTGTTGAAATTATGAGGCATATAATTTGGCCCTGTGAATAAAAAGTAGGCCCTTCGTAAATGCAGTGTGTAAAGCCTTAAGTACACCTGCCAAGATTTTTTAAACTAGGGAGGAGGGGAGGACACAATGTGTCTGTTCCCTAGATTAGTTTAATACAATTGTTTTATACATCACAGCCGCAGAAACAGAATTAAGGAGATTATTTCTTGTCTACCCAACGCCATAGAGTGGCTAGAATACCCGCATTCTTATCGATATGGTGTTTTATCCTATTTGTTTAAGGTCCTCAGTCAACAAAGTCCTCCCAAATTGCAAACAACAAAATAAAAATATGCTTCTGGTACTGTGCAGGACATGACAGCGACGGTGCATCTAAATTTTTATTAGGAGCAGAGCAACTGACCCAATTCATCTGATTGATCGCTCTTTTTCTCAGACCCAGTCCTGACGGACATTTTAGGTGTTATGTAGGTTAGGAAAGTAATTTCTTAATTCTCAAAAATTCCCAACTATGCAAATAAGCTCTGATTTGAAAAGCTTGGAATTACTGGGAATTTCTGGGAAAGGAAGACTCCAGTTTTGTGAGGACTTGGAATTCCTTGGAATTCCTAGGAATTATCAGCTCTACAAACTACCTATAATTTAAGAAGGGTGGAATTCTTGGGAATTTCTGAGGATTGAATTTGAGGCAATTTGAATACCCTGAGGTCCACATAAAGTCCAAGAAATTCTCAATACCTTGAATGTGAAGGTTTTAAGAAAAAGAGTAATTTAAGAGGCTTAAAACTTTGGCTCGATAAAAGGTATGCTATACAAAATTTACCAAGAGATATACATACATGTATATGTTTATAACTTAGAGATCACTAAATTTATTATTCAAACTAAGTTTTAGTAAATCTCTACATTAATATGGATTTCCTCACGAAGCAGCAGTCAATTATGTTAAATGCAAATTGCCAATTAATCCAATGTACTCACATCACAGATTTGCTTTCTAACCTCAAAGGACTTTTGGATTCCATGATCATAAAAGTTTTTATTGTGATGCAAAATGTCTCATATTCACAGATGTGCCAAAATCATCAAACATTTATCAGCTGTTCCTTGGTACACAACTTCCACATGTGTAACAATAATTACATTGTTATCTACACTTAAAGAACTTTGTTAGATATGAACATAAGTTACTTCCTTAACCTATATTACCGGTTGCCTTTGTTAGAAAACCTTGTAACAGTCAAGCTCAGTTGCCTTAAACACTTTCAGAGACTTTTTGTGCACATTATTTTCAGTAGAAATTTCATGTTTTAGACAAACAAATTCAACACCTAATTAATCTTTCTTTCTTCCCGATTGTTGTTGCTATTTTTTTTTTCAGATTTTTTGCTCTGTTTTCGTGACTGATTGCTGTAATTTGTTTTGCTTTTTTGATTCCTACAAACCATTTTGCAAGAGTTCCAATACTTGTGGATCATCCGCACACTTCGCAAAAATTTGGCATGCAGACAAGACAGAGGTACACTCTGTTCCCTTTAAGAAAAAAACACCTTTTAAATGACTTCTTCAATTTACTTTATTTGAAACTCTGATCTGAAAATATTTTTAAAACAAGATTTGTTAGTCGTGAGAAGGACAAATCGAGTTTCCTTTCATAACTTGTCCCAATCACTAGATCTCCCAAAAAATATTACTTCTTTTTATTTTTGGTGCAAAATATAAGTCCTTCTTTATATACAAATGAAAAGTGCAAGTCGCACTTCAATAATAACAGCTCTAAAGTTTACTTGTTGTTCTTCTCTGTCTGTCAGCTATCAACAAAATTGTTCTATAGTTCGGACAGTGCATAAATCGTGCATTTGTAGTACGATCGATTCTTGTCGATTCTTGTCAATTATCTCTACATAGAATGAGCTCACATCATTATTTATATCACCGTTAGAACATGGATCCAAGGTATCCATCGTCCAGAAGCAGAGAACCGGTCGAGAAGTCAGAATAAAGTTGTGCGCTTCTCTTGACACTGCAATCAAGCAAGCCAGCGGATTCACTTTGCTAGCCTAACTAATATTGATCGTCTTGAGGAGACTTTGTCTGGTGAAGGTACGTCCCACCGAGTTAATGGAATCGCGGTTCAAGCTAATCATTTTGGTCCTCATCCTCCATCAGCTTCAGCGCCGATCATCGTGAAATCGAAGAGGAGAAGTATCGATGGATAATGAAACTCTACCTGTCTACAATCGTGGTGAGCGCTGTTGTCCCCATTCTAAAGAATATGTGGAGCTAAAGTTAAATCAAATCATGGAACGTGCATGGAAATTTAACTTGCTATGGATTTTAGTACGCATTCATGCAAGTGAGAAGCAATCTGTTCCTATTTGGACCGGCTTCAACATTTTAGTACGTGATGAGTACGAAGTTGCCAAGGATAACGTTGGTTACCTTCCAACAATCAATGCCCCAGCGACGAACATGTTTACTGTGCACCAAGTCCTAATGAGGTCCATACAGATCAAGGAAACTTTGAATCTCCAAAGCATAACAGTTGTGTTTGATCAGGCACTATATGCTAAAGCTACTGAGATAAAATGGAAGCACAGAGAGCAGTTTAAGGATGTTGTTTTGAGGATGGGTGTGTTCCATACCATTTGCATATTCTTGTCAGTGATCGGGAAACGTTTCCAGGACGCTGGTTTACGAGATGTGATAATCGAGTCTGGGGTAATTGTTGAAGGATCTGTATTTGGTGTTCTAGAAGGTCGTACATATAATCGCGCTATTCGATTTCACGAGCTCATGTACGAAGCTCTTAATAGGCTTGCATGGATGGGATTTAATTCTTGGATTGATGAACACCATACAGAGAAGAAGCTTCTTGTCGATGGGTTTTTCAAAGGCCTGAAAGTGCTCTGTGATAAAACATGTGAACAAGAATTCAAAGCTGCAGTGGCAAGTCCCTCACTCGGAGAATTATCGCAACTGTTCTGCTCATATATGCACCATATCCGACAAGGCATGGGCAAACTCTTGCAGTTCTGGATGTCCTATGTTGACATGGTAGAGACATTACTTGGTCTGTTGAGAGCATCTCAAGAAGGGGATTGGGAACTTCACCTCTCATCTATTAGCGAAATTGTCCCGTGGTGCTTTGCATATGATAACCTCAACTACGCCAGGTACCTATCAGCATATCTGCATGAAATGTCACATTTACCAGAAGAACACCCGGACACCCTTGAATACCTTAGATCTGGAGGATTTTCTGTTCAGATGATTGAAGACAACCCTTTCGGGAGAATACCTGTTGATCAGACGTGTGAAGAAACTGTCAACAAGACCACTCAAACATCAGGAGGAACCAAAGGTTTCAGTCTAAGGCCTAATACAGTCTGCAAATTTTACTCGGTCGCTGAAAATCGGAGCACCTTTCTCAGGCAACTCAAAGATATGTTTCATATCAGCAGGTCTTCCTCCCAACACAAAGATTTACAGCCCACAAGAATCACAAGGAATGAAAGCGATGTGAAGTCCATAATATCAATGCTTCAAAACACTTGGCTCAACCCTTTCAACCCAGATCGTCAAGACCTCGTCTGCCTCTCGACAGGAAAAGTTGGAACTCCTGATGTGGAGCACGACATGCTACAAGCTAAAGATATTGGAGAAACGGCCTACAAAGCATTCCGTGAGAAACGACTTCAGTCTAATCCTCCTTAAGTAAAGTTCCACGATACAATAACTAAAGCTAAGCTGAAGACCTTCACTCACCTAAACAAAAAGACATCAGTTAAAGCTGGTCAGAACCAAGAGGTAATCCTCAGGGCCGACAGAAGGTTGTTTGCTCAAATGATTGTCATCGCAGAAAGCAGAAACTTACAGATGAGAGAAGTGTTATCCTATCCTCTCGGACCTCTCCCGTGGTCATTGGCTACCCCAGATGGCTTGATGCGTAAGACAAACAAAACGTCCATGGCAAAGGAACTCCAGAAAAATATCCAGGCAGCATATTCCATTCTCCAACCCTCTGCATTTATGATTGATGAGATGGCTCTTGTCCATCGTCTGAAAGGTGATCAGAAGACATTTGCTGCCTTTGCTGAAACTCTGCTTCCCAGAGTTCTTAACAGGATCGATGTCGTATTTGATGATTACAGAGAAGAATTCATAAAAAACGCTCAACGGGAGAACAGAGGTGAGGGATCGGGAAGTGAATACCGCAATATTCAAGCCGATCACAAGATTAAACAGTGGAGAAAATTCATGAGTAGCTCAAAGAACAAACAAGCATTCATAGTTTTTGTTACCAGCGAGTGGAAGAAAGACAAGTACATGGAGAAGCTATCAGGAAAGACACTGGTTGTCACGTGTGGTTACACATGTTATCAGTTATCGCCTGGAGTAGTGCAGCCTATCAGTGAGCTTGAATCGTCTCAAGGGGAGGCTGATACCCGAATCCTCTTACACGCACTCCATGCCGCTAGATCGAAGTTTGCTTCAGTCGTCATAGTATTTGAAGACACTGATGTTTTGGTACTTCTTTTGGCCTTCAAGAGTTTTATCCCTTCCTCGATGTTTATTAAATGGGGTTCACAGACTAGAGTCAGGTACATTGAAGTCTCCTGAGTGGTTGAAAGCGTTGGAGCAGGTGTATGTAGATCACTTCCGGGCTTTCATGCATTCTCTGCCTGTGATACGGTCAGTGCCTTTGCAGGACGTGGAAAGGTAGCAGGGTATCGAATTGTGACGCAAGGTGCAGAATTTCAAGAAATGTTCCAGCAACTCGGTATGGAATGGTATCTGTCTGATAACCTGTACCGTAGCCTTCAGAAGTTTACATGCGCCATGTATTGCAGTACCTCAGGGACAAGTGACATCAATGAGCTGCGATACAGACTGTTCTGTTTGAAGAGAGGAGACGTTAAATCCAGTCAGCTGCCACCCTGCAACGATACGCTTCGAAAGCACTCGCTACGAGCTAACTACCAGGCTGCTGTACGGAGACGAAGTTTGCAAAGATGCCCAGAAATCCTATCACCGATGGGATCTGGCTGGTGCACTGAAGATGGCAAGCTGGCTGTAGACTGGAAGGGTGGTCAGCCGGCTCCGCAAGCAGTTCTGGAACTGTTATCCTGCCAGTGCAATAGGTCCTGCAAACTTCCCTCGTGTTCCTGTATTGTCAATGGCCTGAGATGTACTGACATGTGTCGCCTTCAAGATTGCACAAACAGGCCTGATGATGACGATGATGTTGTCTCTGTTGATGGTGATGACGATGAAGGTGAAGACAGCAAAAGGTAAGAGTCTCTTAAGCCTTAGTAAACAGGACTTACCCTTTTATACCTTACACCCTTTCTTAAATAAAAGTGTATTAATTCTATTTGATGTGTTAGTATCAAATTCTTTGCGTTTGAAGCAATGTACTTTACTAAATGCATACAATGGCTGTTTGTTGTTGTCCTGGCAAATGCTGGGTGCTTTCAACATAACGCAGCTGTTATGTTTGTTCAAAATTTAACGTGACTCCTTCTTTGCCTTTCAGTGAAAATGACGCCAGAACAGATGCGAAATGGGCAAGTCTCCAATTGTGTCAGGTACCAGAATGGCTAAAGATGGGAGCTATTTTGCTAAAGATAAGATATCAAGAAAGTTACTTGGGACTTGTTAACTGGATAATTAATACAAATGCATGCTGAACTGATCTGCAGAAGAGTGAATTTATTTACAACATAAATTGTTCAACTATTTTTTTTTTACAATTAGGAACTGGAGAGTCTTTTTTTAGTGAGCTGACTTAATGGCCATTTTCGTTGCCATGGCAACAAAAATATAATCTTTCACAGTTGCCATTCTTTTTTAATTGAACCTAGCTTCCTATTTAATCTGTCTTATGTACAAAATGACATATAAAAAAGGAATTGTGCCATGAACATACCCCCGAATTTGAGGCTGTGAAGCAGATCCATGGCAATAAGGCAGTTTTGAATGACGTCATTTGATCACATGATTAAAGCGTGTAAGCCACTCATAGAGGCTTGCTATCATACCTTAGAATAAACTTCAGTAATTGCAGATTTGAAAAATATATGATTGTGCTGAACCCTTAGAGGAATGTAACGTGTACCTATATGTTCATGTGATGCATGTGGAGTCATGATGAAATATATATATATATATGTCAAGACCTCACATTCCATCTCACAGATGCCTAAAATTCACAAGACGTATTTGACCAGTCTAGGATGGTACACTTCTACACCTACGGCCTTTTGGTAGCAATGCATTCGGTGTTGGTATTTTACACCCTATCCTACCCTACAATGTTTGCATTGTAATTGTGTATTACGTCAGCTTGTTAATGAAGAACCAATGGATATCTCCTAATTCACATCACATCTGTATAAAAGTAAAGCACAAGGTTCAAGAAAATTTCACAAGATGTGTCAATACGTTCCAACCCGGAGACTTCTTTGGCATATCGATGACATTTTAGACACCATAGAGAATGAAGCAGACGATGACGATCTGAGACGTATGTTCAAAGAAGATTACACACTACCTCCTGACGAAGACGATCCCGAGTATATAGAAAAGAGAAATTCTGTCATCGATGCATTGATGGTTTCCTAAGACTTTTTGAAGAAAGAGAAATAAATCGCGAACCCTGCGATTGTGAAGAATGTAGTGACACACCGGAACGATAAATAATAAAGTGTATTTCATATATATATATATATATATATATATATATTCATAAAAAAATAAAATGGTTTAAAAGGACCAAAATTTCATCCTTGGGATTTTGATCACACAAAAAGATCCATAGAGTAAATAAAAAGTTGTAGTAATCCATAAAGGGATACTCATTCTGAAAAGGTTGAAAAAAAAACTAGCGTTAAAAAAAGGATGATTGAGGAATACAATCAAGAAAAAAATGTATGACATTATGAGCATCTCTGTGGTAATTGGCGGTTAACCATATATCATCCTGTAGTATAGGTGGCGCTACATCTTCTTCATCATACTCGACGAAACCTAAACTTATTAAGGGTATAATATTATAAATATGGGTGACAATCATAAAAAATCTAAACTGAATAAAAAGGACACAGATTTCATCTTGGATATCATGCCACCACACTGTAAAATGAAGAGAGCCAAATTGGCCCCAATGTCTTGAGGGCCAATTTGGCCTCTCAAGGTTCGTTTTGGACTATTTGAGCTAAAACGGGTCGGACAGGTACCATTTCGACCCTTCCAAAATCTGAATTGGCCTAAATGAATTCTACTTTGGAACTTTTCCTCAATTTGGCCTTTCCAAGAGCCGTGTAGGATTTACCAATTTGGCCCCAACGAGGTACAATTTTTGAAATGACTGATAATTATCCCAAAATTGTCAACGATTTTGGTTACATGGAAGTCCCAGCACGACTTGAACGACACAAGGACGTAGGGATTTGGGATGTTGTAAGGGCAACAAACCGGTAAAAGTAAATTTTTCGCACGATCGAAACCGGCGCAATAAACTGTCGATTGACTTACTCAATTTTATGCTGTGAATTTTTTAATGAGTAAAATTTTGTCACAAAAGGTGTTTCTCTCCAAAATTCGTCCTTCTTGTGCTAATGCGTCTTAGCAGCTCCTTCTGCATATGGCATTAGTCGAACCTAGACCGCGTGCGTCGGATACAATAATGAATTATAGCAGCGAATTAATCACTGAAGAGGCTGTTTCTTGGCAACAGTCGCATGGAATGAGACTTAAGAAAGGAAAGGTAAGCAAAAGAAATGTCTTAACAATACATTTAAATGTAACTTTACATACACAAACTTGACCGCTCCATTGATCTTTGTCCGTATCTTATCTTGCAGAAAAGGACGGTTGCGATGGCCAAGATCTTCTTTTCATCGCCAAAGATGTAGACGTACCAAGGCACTACATCCCTATTGTAAAAGAGCGTCTAAAGTTCAAGAGATTGATTGCAATGAACGCTGAACCTAGAGATGACAAG
This sequence comes from Pocillopora verrucosa, assembly GCF_036669915.1. Classification (NCBI taxonomy): domain Eukaryota; kingdom Metazoa; phylum Cnidaria; class Anthozoa; order Scleractinia; family Pocilloporidae; genus Pocillopora; species Pocillopora verrucosa. Next base: position 17,629,194 of record NC_089314.1, read on the forward strand.
AATTCTTCGTCGGTACGATAATTAATTTTCTCATCAGAGAATTTGATGCATGAATGGTTCGCCTTTTCTCCTGAGTCTTGTTGAGTCTCAGCGGTTTCACAACTAAAGTCACGCGATTAAATTTTGGCGCCGAGAGATAGAGACGGTTACAGTTCGAATGCTGCGTTTGCCCAAGATGGATTTAACTTATTTCAAGATTCTCTGATTTTAGGATGTCTCACTCTGAATTCTTAATCTTTTTCTCGGAAAGATGAACTGATATTTTTATGTCTATGTCTTTGTTACCATCCACTTAAGCTGATTTTTTTGGCTCCCTCTCTTTCAGCGTGCAGAATCACGTCCTTCGAGTAAGACGTTTCAAACGTCGATTGATGATTCAGAAAACATCAGCGATTATGAAAATTTAAAAGTGACATCGGCACCAAAAGAAAAGAGTAAACCGCCCAAGGATCTCTGTTTTACGGACGAGGCGACAGAACTGAGCATTGTTTAAGTAAGTTCTTGTATATTAAACCTAGCAGGATGGTGAAGAGTACATTATCGATTACTTTCTTTCGATTTTATCCCAAAGGAAAACACAAAAGGTGCCAGTTGGTCAGTTAAAGATGAGAAATCTTGGGGATAGCACCTACAAAAATGGTGAGATTTGCTTTATTTTATTGAAATATATTAGATATGTATTTAATTGCACCATGCATAAAACAAACTAAACCCAACGTTTTAACGTCTGTAAAAAAATTTTGGCTTTTTAGACTGTTGATTTCATGAAACTCATCAGAATCATGTAAAGGTCATTCGAAACTTGTTTGTAAATAAACTAATAAAATACGAGTAAAACTTATATTTGTGTCATGTCTTTTTTGTTGTAGATTTATTCGATGATGGCAAAAAGAAAGTACGATGATGGGGAGGAAGAGGATAGTATCTCAGATGACCTATTAAATCAACATTATGATGAACTTGAAAAACAACAGTATGGTGGGGAAATATCTGACGATCAACTCAATTTCTTGTTTCCGGTCACCTAAGCTCCCACGCACATATAAACTTTCAGAATGGCCGTCGGTCAATTAAAATTCAAAACTTGTCTTGGTTCTAACTTGTTTGCAATGTTCGATAGCAACTAATCTAGACATGACTCAATCAGGGGGCGAACTCGACTTGGTGGGGTCGAACTCGAAAAGTGTGGGGGCAAACACGGTATAAGATAGGGGCCAACTCGAAGGTAAGGGGAGACACGAACCCCATCCCAAAGCGATAATATTGGAAAAAAATTATTAATGTGTTAGCGAGGTAAGATTTCAAAAAATGTTTGTAAGAAAGTTTCAAGGGATAGACTCTTATCGAAATTTATTTTGGGTTATCTTTTAGATCGATACGGAAACAAATTCAGCAAAAGAAAGTTTCATCTCATGACGCGTTCCATTTCACCTTACAATCGGATCAATTCGCCCACGCCCAACAATCAGCCACAACCAAAGTAGAAGAAATCATTAAGAATTCAGAACACTTTGAAAATTACATAACTACCATGGCCAATAAATTGAATTCAGGAGAATCGTTTAAATCCTCTTCTAAGTTTACCGCCGACCTTACCTTTATTCGAATGCCTAAAGGTGGTAAAAGTGGTAAAAGGGAAGCCAGGTCAAACAGAAATTCCCTTAGGTGATTACCTTGGCGATATGGCCAATGAGTTGGATGAAGGCGGATTATATCGTGGAATTTGTATCAGGGGGTGCCAAGAACTATGGGTGTGTGACGAAACATGGGAAAATCGTGTATAAAGTTCGTGGCTTTTCCCTAAACGTGCGTGGTGCCAAACAGCTGAATTATCAGGTCATGAAGCAAAGTATTTTTGATAAAATTTTAGACCCGCAAGACGAAAGAAGAGACACTGTCATTGTGAACCCCAGACGTTTCAAGCGTGATCCAATTGCCAAGAAGATTAAGACAGAAACAGAAGTCAAAAGATATGGTTTGGTATTTGACAAGCGGGTACTTAATGTAGGAACATTTAACTCGTATCCCTACGGATATGCCCAGTTTACAGGATTCAGGATTCGCTGCACAAGACATTTTAAACATTGAAACACTTAAATGAGAGACATTCAAGCCAAGAGAATTTACTGTTTTGTTCCCTATTTATTATTTTTAGATAAAAAAAAAAGTTACATTTAAATCACGTGTCTGTGTCATCCATACAAACGTTTCACACCCTCTGTGATACTATCTATCTATTTTCTAAGAAAGGCTGTTCTTTGATCTACCCTGCGAATCATATCTTGTAGTTCCTTTCAATATTGTCTTGCCATTCGTGACGTAAAGGAAATTTGCAAGTAAGTGAATGGAATGGACATTTTCCTCTTCTGTCCTTTTCCTGGGCGGCGGCATCCATGAGTTAACGTACGCGTCTAAAATGAAGTGTGACAATGGAAGCACCCTCTGTGAACTGAGCCAGATTGTTGTTTTCTGACTCGCTTATCTGTGTTTGGACGTCATCGATGTGATTGTTACGTAACGGAATGCAGTGAATCTGATGAGGTTCGTAGTAATAATGACCTTCCAAGATAGGTTGTTAGTGTATTCGTCACATCAAATCTGTCCATACGTACAGGGGCACAGAGTGATGAATATAGGTACAAGGTGCGAGGATACGGTTTGTTCTTGTAGGTGCTTCGTTCAGGGTTTTTACGAATGTCTAGGTGAGATCACTGAGTAGAAACTTATGCACTTATCCACCCTTTGGTCTTTCCAGGGGATATCATATCGGTAGTAGACTAGATTGCTTGCAGTAAGTGTCCTATCATAACTCCAGACGGTTCCGCGTTTTGTCATCGGCAATGACATGAAACTGGGCTGTTTCAACCGTAGAAAAATGACTCCCAAAAGCGGATCCCATATTCATAATACATATCAACCGTTCTTCGTCCAAGAGAGCTTTTAAGAGATCATGGGCTGTCTCGATACGATGATGCTTGATTTCTGCATTCATCACCATGTAATTCACTTTGTGTAGTACATCGCCAGTGGTCACTTTAATTCGACCTGTAGTCAAGAGTATGTCGCTGTCTTTGAGTCCTTTCAGGTACGCTTTCAAAACAGAATCGTAAGGAAGAGAGATACTACTCAGTCCCACGTCCCATTCACCTTCAAAATCGATGCGTTTGTCTAAATCGATTTTTCCAAGAATTGTTTTTGTTGTCTGGAAAATATTTCAGACTCCCATCGTTACTGGGTAACGTCAAGTAAAAAGTATTACCTGACATGATGTGCTTTCGGTAAGGACACAACTACAAATGAACCAGAGACACACACTTTGTTGCATGTTCACAAGTTTTATTTCATCATTGTAGAGGTGTTACAATTTTGTTTTAAGTTTAGCTTGCATGATTCGCTTGACAATTTGCTCGGTTAAACTCTTCTTGCCTGGAAACTTATCGATTCCAGCTACCATCTTACGATCGGCAATGTGTTTTTCAGCGAGTGATTTAGTTTTACTGTAATCAATATCATGCTATTTGTCTAATCTATCAAGACGATTAATTCCTGGATCACCATGTTTTAATCGCTTGGCTAATTTTGTACCTGGACCCATATACTGGTATCCTGGCCAATGAAACTCGTCACCTAACTTTGAAATCCATTTCTGAGTATCAAATTTTCCTCCACTCTGTCGTTTCCTTTTAGGCTCAGCTTGGACGGTTCTTGCCCCTCCCCTTTGCCTTTCCTCGACGTTTTCGGGACTTCATCGTAGGCTTGAACAGGATCCCAACCTCTCTTTCCCCAAGGTTCCCGGTTTCCAAAAGATTTCAAGCGTTCTGCTTCGGTTTGTCTTGGTTTCTTAGCAGGCCGCCCCTCTAAAGTTGTGGCTTTCTTTTTCGGTGTAGGAATGGCTAGGGTGGCCGTAAGTAATTTTCTTCCTGTAGAAATGATGGGTGTCGAAGGTAGTTTTTCAAGCTTCAAGCGTTTCAGCGATGTAAAAGTCTTAGAGCTGCTGCTGAATGGTTTTTCAGAGTAGGGAATTTTAGAAGTGCCTGGTCTCGCAGGTGTGACAGGTTCCCTCTTGGGTGTCCTCTGAGGTGTGGCGGCTTGTCCCCTCATATTTATGGATTTAATTAGTTCTTTTAACAATCCCTCTTGCAACCCCTCCATGAGATTACCCTCATCGTCTCGAGGTGGAGGTTCTATACCACCGGCGATAGGAATCTGTCTCAATTTGTCAGTAAGCTTGCGTTCTTGCATTAACAATTCTTTTACTACAGGTTCTTTAAAGCAGCAGGAGTAAATGTATCTTCTAGTAACAGGTTTGCTTCGGCGGCCACGAGTGGGGTTTTGTCCAGAAGAGTACTTTCGGTAATTTTTCCTTTCTGATAATCTACCAAAGTTCGAAACTCATCAGGTTTCACCATTAAGAACGTCTCCATAATCGCCACAAGGGTTCCACCACACGTATACGTAACCACCGAAACAGTTGAGCTATTGTGAGTCTATACTCGGGTGAATCCTTATAGTCACTGTCGTCGTCGTAGTTGAATTGCAAATCAAACTTTATACCCGTGTCCACTTCTTTTATACCCTCTTGCACGGCAACAGTCATGATCTCTTGAAACACTGACAGAACACGTCGTTCATACCACTCCAAAAGCTACCGCCTGTTTGATTCACAAGTAATTGACGCCGCTTTTTTAAAGAATTACCCCGTATACCCAGCTCTCTCAACATCACTCTATATTTCTTGAGTTTGGCAACGGTGGGCGGTGATAAAGGTATCTTTTTCTTCAACATGTTAGACGTGAATTCACTGACGGCATTGATTTGATCTTTACAAGCGTGAAGTAATTTTTCCATACGACGCTTTCTATTTTGTCTCTTGTAAAATAGATTTTAAAAAACCACATTACTCTTGAACCTATCAATCGTGGTTTTTTCTTTGTAAGAGCGTCTAAGCCTTTTTTAGCCCCAAACGATGCAGCTCCTCCGAGGGCACCGAAACTTAATGCTTTATCTCCAGCAATGAGGGCTGAAATGAGTGCCGCTAATGGTAGGATACCTCCTTTTTGTCCTCTTTTCGTTAGTCTTCTTTTCACTCTTCTTCTCCTTCGAGTTTTAGGCACACTGCGCTTATAACCAGGCATCTTTCTTATTAATTTCACTCTGAAACAGCATACACACCCTTCGTGTCGTAACAAGTGACTTAAAAGTCTCGTAGAATCTCTACTTGTAGGGTGTACGTCAATTAAAAAATAACCATAGGGTCTGTTCGAACATGCATTATATATATATCCATCACAGGTAGTCACGTGGTCGGGTACGTCTGTAGCAGTAAGGTGCGCAACGCCACTTTATCTCTAGGACTTTCAAAGGCAATAATGTATTGCGCATTCCTAGAGATGGTCTTGGCATATTTTCCTTGAGGGAACATATCTTGGCAGAGATAACACACGGTGACATTCATGTGGTGAGAATATTGAGTGAAAAGATTAAGTATCTCTTTGCCATCTCCTCCCTCCGACAAGAGATCATCCAAGACGAGAATACCTCCTCGTTTATCTCCAAACCATGTTGTTAAATCGTCGTGGGTAGACACTCCTTTAAAAAATTCTATGCCATGGCGTTGTATGTCGTCAAACTTATTTTGCCAGGATGCACAACATAACACAACACACCTAATTTATCTGTAAGAGAGGGGCCTCGACAAAGAATTATATTAACCCTACTCACAGAAGCAACCCCACGTTGATTGCGTTTTCTTCTTTTAATCACTGACCGTCTTACATGCCTCATGATTGACACAGAAAAACGACACAGTCTTTTTTGGTGATACAATTTTTATTTATTTATACATATCATCTTCCAGAAACTGTACATTATGAGCAATACATTCTAAGTCTTTATCCGACAATCCTAAGCGACCAGCTAATTTCCTAAACTTAGGCATACCAATCAACCAAGCGATTTCAACATGATCGTCCATAGACAATGTATCTAGCCTTGGGTCTTTACCCATCAACCGTGCGATTTCAAGATGGTCTGTACTTATTCCATCAACAAAAATTGACAAAACTTGGAATTACAACTACAAAACATGTGTATTTTTACATCTGGTAGAAGAAAAGTTTGAATGAACGCTATGTTTTTACATTGATAGTCACTTTATCGACATAGGGTGCGATTAACTGTGTAACCTATAAAATAGCCATTTTATGTTCCTCATCCTCGTCCTAAAAAATTAATAAATTTGACTCATTACTTTCTTTGAAGTAAAGGAAAAAGGGCTTCTAATAAATCAGCAAAAGTTATCTTGACATCTAGTCCTGAAATGAATCATTCACATCTATCTGTAAGAATTTGGACTGACCTCATGTTGGGTTTAAATCGCCACCAAGTGAATAGCTTACAATGACGCTGACCGCATCGAAAATACATTTTGCCATAATTTGTTTCTGATTGAGTCACAGACAATGTGGGAGTCATTCCACATTCGCACACCACCTTGTCAATTCTGTCCAGGGTGAACCAGGGGTGACCCTGTCTTTGACATTCATAGTAATAATGGTTGTAATAATTGAGATTACAAAAGACTGGACAACGGGCGGTCGAGCAACGTAGGAATACATCGTCACGATCTTCTTTTTTAGATTTCAATTCGTCCATCATGGTCTGGTGGATCGGACATGGATAACTGACTTCCACACTATCCAGTAACTCTTCCAGGGAGGAATACTGATAAGTACCTGTACCAGAATCCTGTTGAATCTCGCTTTCTTCTAGCACTTCTACCTCGGTCTTCTCTGTCGTCGGTTCTGTCTTGATAGTTTCTACCAGTTTGTTCAACACTTTCAATGGCGGCTGTGACTTAGCAGGCTTTGATTTAGGAGGGATACGGTGTTCTGGTTTCATATAATCAACAGCCATCAGTAGCTCATTCACAACAAACTGGGGTGGTTCTCCTCCAAAATTGTCATGCATCGGTGTATCAGGAACGTTATCTTTACCTCGGAAATCAGGATCATTCATAGGCAGCGCATCGATGAAAATAGTACCCTTCACCTTATTCTTGGCTTCTGTTTAACATACAGGTACACGTTACATTCCTCTAAGGGAATCCGTGATCCAATTTTTACCCCTCTTACACCTACACGTTATGAATATATTAAACCGCCATCTTGAATGATGTAATCTTCGATGACGTCTCCGCCGCCATCTTGGTCCGCCGCCATCTTGAATCCTCCCTAAGGGATTTAGACGCCATCTTGGATAATTTGATCTTTATGCTAATTCATGGCGGCATCCCTTTGTTTCCTGTGGAGACGCTTTCTACTACTCTTGCTTTCTACTACTCTTGCTTTCTACTACTCTTGCTTTCTACTACTCTTGCTTTCTACTACTCTTGCTTTCTACTACTCTTGCTTTCTACTACTCTTGCTTTCTACTACTCTTGCTTTCTACTACTCTTGCTTTCTACTACTCTTGCTTTCTACTACTCTTGCTTTCTACTACTCTTGCTTTTGGTTTATTCAGATGATCGGAAGCATTATTTCTTAAGTACTTCCTAGCTCGTTTCGAAAGTCTCGTGAAATTGCTTGGTTTAGTGTTCTAACAAAGAATATTAAATCTGCCACTGAAGGTCAGCAAATCGTCATATCCTTTTCTGTAATCTCATTCTCTTCAATTTCTTGAGGTGAAATCTTCATCTCCGTTCTTTATTTAACTTTTTTTCTCTTCTTATGGTCTGTCATCATTCTACTGAATAATGTATTTTTTGTAAAAAGCATTATGTAATTCCTACCTTCGCTATATTCTTAGTATTCAACTAAGATACAAATTCACTAAGGAAAGGCAGGGAGTACTGAGGAGTCAAAACTTAGGGGGGAACTGGGTCATAGCATCCGAAATTGCCCGGATTGAGCAACAATCACCAGACTATCTAGTGACTTTAATAGTAATAGACTGTTCTTTGCGCAGTAGATACGACAAACGGTCAGTATAAGACGTGCCATGTTTTCGCCAGTTCGTCATATTTGTCTTCAGACTTGACACTCGCAGGAAGGATACATAAATATCTTTTGTTGTTCTATTGTCGTGAATAGTGAAAATTCCTCATGGCAATCCATAGTCTTTATTCAAAGCTACAGGACCATTTAATTTCATGTCTGAGTTCCCAGGAGACAGTATGCTCCACACAAACCAAAACAATTTGTATGGTTATCCTTTGACAAATCGGGAACACACTAACAAGAAAAAGGTTGAAAAACTCAGAATACCTCACTAGAGTAGAAATAGACGTTTAATTCATTTAAATGTCACGTCAAATCAAATCCATCTCGCAGCTTCACGGCCGTTACAAGTCAAATAGCTTGGACATCTGCGTTTCTCTTTATTCGATGGAAACTTCCCCTATCACAGTAGTGACCGCTGGATGATTCTTAAAGCCGGTTGAAAACGAAAATGTGCATGATTTTAACGGGAATTCGACGAACAAAATCATGCCACAATATATTGAAATTTTGTCATTTTAATTACTTCAGCCGTTCTGATCTAGTCGCATAGACCGTAAAGTAAAATATTTATATCATATAATTTTTTTTCTTGCCCCTTTTTTGGATATCCTAATCGGTATATTTATTTGTCGAACGAAGAGGTATTACGGAAATGTTTCTGTTTGTTCAATGTTTTGTCCTCTACCAATTCTCAATGAACAGCTCACAAATACATTTCGCTAACGAAATGCAATGTCAAGAGATCTTCCTCTCGTTTTTTATAAAGAAACGAGCTTAGTTCAGGAAATTAACCTCGTTTTTCATTTCTCTTTGAAAGAAGTGGAACCTTGTTACCATGAGCGGACGATAAGTGAGCCGCACTAAACCAAATCGGTGGATTTATCTTAGCCTCACTCAATTTTTTTTTTTTTTTGCACAGAATGAACTTTGAAAAGCTATTTAGCACAATGAGGAAGCTGGGGGGGAATGCTTCACTTTTATGTCTGCTTACAAATGAAACTGAAAATGCTCTGGATGTTTTGCCGATCGTCACATGAGCCTGTCAAGCGACCCAAACAGCCCACGCTCGCTAGTCTTAGGTCGGCCAAAGATAGCTAAGAGTACTTTTTATTATATAATAAAATACACTTATATACTTCCCCACACGTTGATTTCCTGACGACTTTAGATAGAAAGAATCACCTTTCCTTTTTCACAGAAAGACCGCTAAGAAAATTACATTCTCTCAATTGTATGTTTTTTTAGAGCTTTTTTTTTTGGTTTATTTCGCTGCATACATATATAGGGATGGACTACAAAAAAGATACAAATTTTTATTCTGGACGCATAACCTCCAATCTAAATCACAATCAAGGAGTGAAAAAAACCAACAGGAAGGAAAAAGTTGTTCGCGATACTCCAAAAAGATTAGTAACAACATAAATTTAGTGATTTAACCCCATTTACGCATATCAAACCCCAGCTTTCTGTAATCATTTCTTAAATTTCCTTTCATTTTTCCTCCCGAGATTGCCAATCTTTTCAACCTAAACCACATGTTCTAGTTCTAAACACGTATTAGTTTCAAGAAGATCCATACTTTCGAGTCCCTCTCAGCATGCCAAGACTTTCTTTAACCAACGCTTTTGTACGGAAGCATTTATGACTATTTATCTCATATTTCCACACTTTTTGAAGCACATTTTTATCAACATTTCGCAACAATGCAGGAGTCTTCATATTTTTTCACATAAGTAGCTGCTGATGGTGTAAAAAGTCATAAGACGAGACTCAAACAATACACTCAGCTCGCAGGCTAAACAAACAGCGGTAAGAGGTCTTATGGGACCTTATAAGCGGTGGTAGAATGTTATTAACGGCGGCTTTTATAGAAACCTCTGGAAATACAAGAAGTTTTAAGCAGCATTCTGTGAACTGATTTAACGCACATGAAGTAGTTTCTCGGAAAAACATACTCACAATGTGTATGCTCAGCTACCATAACAAGGTCGTACAATGAGGATCGAGTACGTTGAAGGAGATCTTTGTTGTTATCTAAAAGGTGGCAGTTTAGATTTATGCGTCAATCAAAGTGTTTTGAAGCTAAATTTTTCACGATATTGAACCAATATGTGCTAAAGGGCAACACGCGAATTGCACTTGTAGTAAATACAGTATTTTTGGGCTAGAACGTATGCTTCCGTCTCTGATTACATAGGATGTGTTGCTATCCTTAAGCCGTTAGATGAACATTTTCTAAGAAAATCCTGAATGAAGTTAATTCGTCTTTTATCTCACTGTGATTGTTGCAAAAATTGTATCCTCTGAACAAATCAAGGTTTAAATAAATCTTACGGGGAAGAAAATGGGATGATTTCATTCCACTCAATCACACACTTCAAAGTTTTTGTACTTTAAAGTCGCATAAAGATATAATACGAAAGAGTCGCCATTTTCCTGGCCAATCGATATGACCTTAGTCTTCGATCGTCTTTGATGATCGAAATAAGGTAGAAATAAGAGACGAGGTCAGGGTGTTAACGTGTTCATTAAAAGTAAGGTTCGAGTCCAATATTATACCCAGGTCTTTGACTGAGGACACAGGAATTAAGTGTTGCCCAAGAAAGGGGACTCTGATATCAGGAACCCCACTTAAAAGCTGTTCGTTCCAAAGAGAATCCAAAAAGAATAAGTTTAGTTTTGTCTGGATTAATAAGCAACTTATTCATACAGCACCAGGAGGCAATAAGTCGGAGATCTTCCGAGACTTTTGCAAGGTAGGAGTCAATATTATTGGATGAACACGAAAGATAAACCTTTGTGTCATCAACATATGACTCTACGCTTGAAAACTTAACAACGGACGGTAGGTCGTTCATGTAAAGGCTGAACATAAGAGGCCCTAGAATGGACCCCTATGGTACGCCATGTGTGACAGTTAACTCACTAGAGCGAGATGTACCGAGTCGTGTTGACTGCATTCGGTTTGTAAGATAGCTCTCAAACCACTTTGACGCTTCATTTGACGCACCGAGCCCTTTCAGCTTGGTGAGGAGAGTTCTATGACATATGCTGTCAAAAGCTTTGCTCAAGTCGATTAGGACCATAGCCGTGATCTCCTTTTTATCCATCGCTTTATATTTGTGTCCTTGGTAAAGCTTGGGCGGCCTGATTTATTTGGGATGGCACTGCGAATAGTTTTCCACATTGCCCCACTGTTGTTCTTATTTTCACAGATTTGATGATTGTAGTGCTCTCGTTCCGCCTTCCGTAAAACAGATTTAATTCTATTTCGCAGCTCCTTAAAAGCCTCCCAATATTCCCTCGTCCCAGTCCTTCTCGCTCTTTTGTGAAGGTGGTCTCTCGCCTTCATCAAATCCCTTATTTCTCCGTGATGAATGAGTTTGGTTTATGTCGTATTTTCACTGTTTTAACCGAAGCATGGTCGTCCAGTCATTAATTACATCGAGTCTGTTATCAACGGGTTTGTCTATCAGGTTCATAGTATCCCATGGGATGTGCGCGATGTCATTTGCAAACTAAACGGCTTTATAATTCCGAAAACTACTTGTGACGATGTAGGTTGGGGCTTGCTTGGGTGATCCTAAGTTAATAACAGCATGAACCAGAAAATGATCTCTTATAGTTATTTCAAGAACACCGCTCGACTTGACAAGGACAGGGTCAGAGACCAAGATGACATCCAACAAGGAGCGTGAGTTCTCAGTCACGCGAGTTGGCTTGTCTATAAGCTCTGTCGCATTTACAGTTGCACAAAACGACAGCAATGCTTCTCCCCTCGGATTGTTTGAAAGAAGGTCACAGTTTAAGTCGCCTGTTAGCACAATGTCCTTGTTTCGTGATAACGCTTCGATGTACTTTGGGAGCAGTTCATTCTCTAGGCATGCAGTTCCAATTTCCGGGGGTCTGTAAACAATACAAACCAGCAATGAACGAAGCTTCTTATTTTGAATCCACAACTGGTGTAGGCCGGTTTCGGATATTTCCGTGAGATCCTTCAGGACATTTAACTTCAGAGTAGATTTTACGTAAGCACATACACCGGCACCTGCTTTTCCAAGGCGATCAAGTCTAAAGACCTTGTATCCCGGGATTTCGACAACACTGTTGGTCACGGAAGAGTTAAACCAGGTCTCCGAGATGGTTAAAATATCAAAATCACGTTCCAAGACTAACTCCTTTGTTTCAGTGAAGCGTTGTCTACATTTGAAAAGCTCTGCGTTAAGATGGGCTATTTCCAAGAGCTTGTTTTGGTTTTTATGCACCGTTGATTGTGCATTCTTTGTCAATTGTATTCTATTACAATTTGCGTACACGTGTCCAACTGATTCAGCGATGCGACGAAACTGTCGATTCGCATGAATAACAGCAATCCTACTGCTAGTGGTATCTGGACCTGGTAATGGATGGATGTTGCCACTTAGTGAAATACACAGTTTCATAAATTTAAAACCAGCACAAGAGTTAGGATAATATGAAATTCTTTGTTTAAAATATTTTCGCCGCGGATCAGTGAACCGGCACGTTGAGCGACCGCACCGCCAAAGAGAAACAAAAGGCTCAGGAGTGGTATTTTGAACCTTTACAAAGGATGGCCGTTCACAAGGCAGATTTCCACGGGCGAAGCTAATCCATAACTCATCTGAATTGCAAAAACCTCCAAAGCATGTCTGGTAAGCAAAGAGTAGATCGAAATAACACTTCTTTCTTGAATATACTGCGCAAAGCCTCTAGAAAACTCCAGTCCACGACGTCCTACAATGTTCCCATAGGTGTTAAGCTCAGTCTGTCTGCACAACATAGAGCTTGAGATGAGAAAATAGATCAAAAGTGGAGAGCACAAAAGGCCGTGTCTAGCAGTCGTTATGCTTAAAATGAGGAGAAGGAGTTTGATAACTTTGTTGTGACTTCTCTGAAGCCAGGAAAATACGGTTCACTTCGGCGATCAATGGAGCGTCTGGCTAGAATATAAGAGGACATAGAAGAAACTTTTCTATTGAATGCCGAAGCCGCTTTGAATTCCTGTATTCCTGAAGTCGAGGCACTCTCTTCGCCGAGTGTAATTACCACGCTTACAGATTTGTAAGTGCTTTCCAGCTCTCCTGCTCTCCTGCTCAACCACGTTTTATGATAAGTCATGTCTCTCTAACAGCAGTATTTTAAAGCAATATTATGAATATTAAAAAATGTTCAGGAAATCACACCATTTTACCGTGAAATGAAGCTGAACCGCACTTTTTTTTTCCTTAGAAAAACATTGGTTTATTTACTGAATTTCTTCTAGAGAAAGGACAACAATTATTGAGAAAATAACGTGGCACCAGGCAAAGATTTTCACGATGCGGAAGGTATTTTTCATACCTAAGAAATAGAAGTAGACTTGATCCTATCTAATCATCCAATCTTCCATCTACTGAAGAGACTTTCAAAGGTTTGAAAACAACCGAGGAAAATCTGTGCCTGAGTTGGGAAGAAATCATAATCAAGTGCAAACTGTTCCATTACTTACCTCTTTATTTCAGCAAATCGATCGATTAATGATTAAAACCCAATCCAGTGCTTTTTAGCAAAGTAATACTGTCTCCGGAAAGGCTAAGGATAAATGTTAGCCCTGTCCGTATCTTTCTAAAAAATGAAACTGGAAATGCTTCGTTACCAAGAACATCTTAACCATCCGCTTCTGTGGGGAAAGCCTGCCCAATAGGCCTAAGTACGAAGCTGAATATATTCTTTGGAAGCGTCATAGAGTTGTCAGACAACAAAGGAAAATAGTGGTAGGATTCCCCCTTCGCAGTTCACATCAAGATTAATTTCAAGTTTGGAAAAAATAAGGCAGTTTGATCATCTTTGTCCAAAGACGGTTACATCACAATAAAAGAGTGATGCCTAACAATAGTGTATTGATCGCGACGTTTCGACTGCTAAACTGCTAGTCTTCTTCACGCAACGAGGTCGAAAGTTTACCTGTCGCAATCTTTAGCAACTCGACTGAATGACGTTCACATTACAGAAAATATGCTGCCACTGAACATGCAAATCCAGTGCTGAATACTTTCATTCAGCTTCGCGGTTTTTTCTTTCATAGATAAATCGATCAGAACTTGTTAGTACACCAGCTGTAAGGAATTAAGCAGGAAGAGGCTATAAAGTAACGGAGTATTCAACAATAAACGCTAAATGAAACGACCGTAAAAGAATTGCCCGTTGACATCAGGACACTCTTACTATTATGCGTTTCAGAGATTTTCTCGGTTAATTCTTGGAGTCTAAACTATTTTGCACAACCCTCTTGAATTTTCAAATAGGCTGTCTCCGAGCCTAGAACTTTCGCCAAAGTCTTCAGTTAAGAGAACTTACTGAATTCATTGAGCTGCGGCGAGCTACCTTTTCTTTTTCAACTGTGCGGCCTTAACGCTTTTGCAGAAGGTTATTGTAGGGCAAGCCCCAACTCCATTTTTAAAATAAAACTCAACTAGACTTAAATTTAAAATAATGTACATGTATGAAAGGTCCAAAAGTCTGTTAATTAGGTGAGGGTCATCCTCGAAGATATAACATAGCTTTGTGAAGATTTTTTACATCAGTAACGAGATGGGGAATATACAAAATTATCTGACAAATTCTCACTTATCGAAAAACCTTGTTAGGAATTTTCTCCACTATGAGGTGAATATAGCAATACCGAAATGTCTTAAAGGCACCCTTAATTTAAGCTTTGTGTACTTACAATTCAAGGTCGAGTTTAAGGTGACCTCAGTTTAACGTTATTTAATGCCAATAGGGATATCAAGAAATTGCAACTTACGCCCAGAGACATCTTGAAGGTGGCTTTAGAACTTGATTGAAGATTTTTTAAGAAACTTAGTGGAATGATGCATCTCGATATGCTAGTTAAGTTAAGGGATTTTGGACGGGCTGTTATTAGGGATTTTTTTTGATGCCATTTTCTGGGGAAGGTAAATTTGTAGCGTTAACAAATCAAAAAATTAACATTTACACTATGTCTACTGAAACCTTTTTTAGCCTTCTGAAAAAGAGAAATATTTATCTCGAAGTATCACTCACTCGAATCTAAATTTCACTTCATTTTCAAGTACAAAATAGAACTTTTAAGGCTTAAGGGTTGTTGGCAAGCTAACTTAGAAAATGTGACTCCTTATTTTGTTCCTAAATTTAGCCATGGATTATATCTCTCAAGTTAAATGACATGTTTTCCGATCGTTTCTCATTCTGCCAACTAAAAGTTAGGCGCCAAATACTATAAACATTGGCAATAATGGCTCTCATATGAAAAGCGAACTCGAGTCTCGTTTCAGCCTACCTGTTTTGAAGGACTTTTGCTTTTTAGGGTGGATTTGATGAATTGTTTTTCAATGAAACATCATGGGTAGTTTCCTATTGTGACTTTAAAGGGAAGCTCTCATATAGGCATTCAGGAAAAGATCTCCCCACAAAGTTTGTTAAAAAATTACCAGGTTCAAGTGGACAGTTGAGGACTACTGTGCACCAGAGATTTTGGTGGTGACTTTATAGGTATTACATCACATTTATTAACCTTGTTAATGGATATATGCGTGAGAGTTTTAAGAGGAAGTTCTCTCAAATTCCTAAGGATGTGATCGAAGTTTTTTTTCTTTTCTTAACAGAATGGTAATCTTTCTTTCTTCTTTGAGCCTGTTTTTTGTTGTTTGTTTGTTTGTCTATTTCTTGTTGAAGATTTTCTTCCGCTTCGGGTTTTTCCATGAGTAAAGATTTTTCCATAAACAAAGAGCTTCCAAAAATTTCCCTAGCCCCTAGTGAATTCGCTCAGGTCCGAGACACCTTCCTGATTCATAAACTTCTCCAAATAACTCGTGTGCTTTTAAAGATTTCAGGAAATCGTTGAATGGTTAAATTCGGTTAAGTCAAATAAAAGAAAAATCGATTTTTTCGGCCTCTGAAGGTGGGAGGTTACCTTAAGCACGTAGATTGTGAAATTAAACCACGTTTGGTAAGACATTTGTGCCCACGAATCGTTGTAGAACGTGAGCAAGCCTTGATTTTCACACGGAATTTCGTATTGTGTCGTATTGTGTAGCGATTTTCGTTACCTCAAGTAAAACAAGAGGGATATTCTACGAAATCAAGTTCAACGTTTAAAAACAATTATAGCTCAGAATGGCAGAACACAAAATAGACCTTTTTACAGTTCCCAGCGCCATATTGGACATGCAATTGCGCACACGTGAGAACGAGGCTGGGGTTAACTCGTGTTAAATCTCTGTGAGCGCTTTTGGTGAAATTCGTACGTGGGCAGTAAAATTGTTCGATTTTTAAGGAAAATGGATGGTCCAAGCCGAAATCTCGATAAAGCTAATTTTTCTCCCAAAAAGAAAGGAAAGCAGTGTGACGCTTTTGGTTGTTCAAATACATTTTATGGCCCCAATGGTTTGCCTACGAGCTTTCATCGTATATACTTTTATTATTCTCTGTGAATTAAGGATGAGGGTAACTATTGTTGCAAAATAAGTACAAATTTCCTATTAGGTACCTGAATTGTTTTAAGTTCAATAGAGTTTTTTATTCCGGCAGTAAGTCAATAAGTTCAGTACTGCTCGCCTGTTTACTACATGGCTTGCCTAAAACACTTCTAGCAGAGAAACTCCTAGAAAGTTATTGCTTTTAATAAAATAACCAAGACACTGTATCTTCAGAGTTTTCACTTATTATGGCAGACCCAGAAAACTGACACAAATTTGGTAGTAACTGTGACAAAAGCAGTTTTCAGTAGTTGTTGTTTTTGTTTTTATGATAGCATAGTAATCCACTATGGATGCCACATGGAACTCTCAAAAAATATTTTGTGTGCTTTATGTATCAATTAATTTGATGCTTCAAATTGAAAAAAAGATAAAGTGAGTTTCACCAACTAAAAGAGTTCTCGACACAAAGATGAACTATGACACTAAATTTTATTATCCACAAAATTGTCCTCATAATAAAAAGTTTGATAGAAGTCTCACCAAAAATAATTTCTCATACAATTCAATGGTCTGAAAGATTCTCTTCCAAACAAATCTTATGATAATTGTAACAGTATAAAATAAATATCTTGATTTGGATATATTTCTCAATCTTTTAAGTATCTTCTTTAATTCTCAAAATTATATTATCATAACATTGGTTAACACAATGCAATAAGAACTAGTATAGCAAATCTTTGTGTCAGAAGGCCTCTGAGTGCTAAGAATGGAATATCAATTCACAGAATGTTTATCACTGACAGAAACTTAAATGTGTGCAAAGGACTTGCATTGTTGAGATCAGTAGCTGAGAGGAAGCATTTCTGTTCTCTTCCTTTAACCCTTAAATACCCAAGATCTGGTTGTTAATTCTCCCTTCTAGTTGCTACACATTTACCTGTAAATAAGTAATGAGAATTTTATGTGAGATTAAGATAACTTCTGCCTGATAAGTTCCAGAATTATCATTATCTGTTTGCTGGATAGTGTTTGGATATTATTGGGAGAAGTTACATGAATCAATCACTTTTGGGAGTTTTTAAATTGTCTAATATTTTGGTCTGATTCTTTCAATGCTGTCTTGCCTCCCAATAAATTTCCATGAATCGTCAACTGAAATGGTTTTCAATGTACCACCAGCATAAGTTGTCCTGGGCCAGACGGGTTTCAAAATATTATGACATCTGTTAGTTACAGTTTCCCTCATGGGTTGATAGAAAGAAGGGTTATAATCAAGTGGCTGCACAGGGTCTATTGTATAGTTTCCCAGAAGATACAATGCACAAATGGCAAACTAACGTACATATTGGTAAACAAAATGGGAACAACTTTAACTGAAGAATATGGTACAACAACAAGTACCACAACAACAACAGCAGCAATAACAAATCTCGTCTACTTAGAGGGCTACAGCCTTTGCCTCGCTTTCTAAGCCATACTGAACAGCTCCTGTGGTACTTCCTGTAATGCGTTCCTCTCAACACGATGTGGCGATATTCTCGTAAAACACAACGGGGTAATCGTAAAGCTGAATGAAATTCATCTCGGGTAAATTACGGAGATCGCAGCAGATCAGCAAAGCATAAACTTTCGACACTAAGTCGGCTCTAATTCCGCCCGTCGATTTTGAACTAGATTTTAAACTCTTCCTGAGATCTTTTGCTTCGAGTTTCTGGATGTCATCTAATGACGAAATTTCCATATTGTTGTATTAAAGAACCATTTTGAAGAGAGAAATCGCATTGAAAAGTGCATTAGAACGTGAAATGTCAGCAGATCAGCTGTATGAAAGAACTGCCGGGTCAACCCCAGCCTCGTTATCGTGTGTGCCTTTAGAAAAGGTCAAACGGACGTGGTAAAGGAAAACCGTCCAAGATATCTGGTTTATTTGTGTTTATCCTGGTAGACACGCAGCTGTGCACACGAACGCTTCACCTCGATGACATGACTTTTTTCACCTTTGCCTTCTCTGCTTTTGTCTAACTGCTCCAGGAAAATGGAAAACCCGAACAAATCGCCGTTTGCGTTTCTTACACAAAATTGGGATATCGGGAATCGTTTTTGCAAGTACCATGAGCACCACTCTTTATCGTAGCCATTCTGTTACTAATTTTACGGACCGTTAATCGTTGAAAACGGTTTTAACTTTGGGAATCAGGGCTTGCTGCCGTTTCTGACGTTCTACCGCAATTCGTGTGCACTACTTTCCCATTAGAAGTGGTTTCATTTCACAATCTACGCCCTTAACGTCTTGAAAATACCTGCTCAGATACATCACTGTACGCACGCAAAACTAATTGGATTATTTCATGCTGGAACGCTTCCTGCTACATTCTTCGCATCTACTTTAGCGGTAGCGAAATATCAACTTGCTTGATAAATAATCAAAGATACGATCCACAAAAAAATTAAACGCTTTACGACATTGGAAATTATGAACAACAAAATGCGGAGGCCGAAGTTCGTACACGGTAGTGGGTGGTTGACCCAATGTTCGAACCTTCGCGGTTTGTTTACATCAAAGATCACGTGACACTACAAGTGAAATCTAAACCCTAAAAGTTGAATATTATTATTATGAAGTGCTTTATTCCACGTAAGGGAAGGTACGTTTTTTATTGGGAGCGGGGTGGGCCGGGGTCTCGGAGGGGAGGGTCATTAGTAAATTTACAAATTGGGGAGGGTCAAACCTGTTTTATTCGCAACCAGGGGAGGGTCACAGTTTTTTTGGCAGGGAAAAAGTTACTCCAAGTCGCTTAGTTGTTATAAGACTCTTATTTGTTAACAAACACGCGAAGTGTATAGAAACCTAAAACTTGTATATAGAAGTATATTGTATTTATCTGGAAACTTCCTAATAGCCTCACAGTCCTCACTGACTGGTTAACTTTCCTCAAACAACCGCTTAATCTGAGCTCGAGGCTGGAAGTCGTCCAGCTCCCTGCCATTGGTGGGGGTTGCACTCCAAGAGAGATGATGAAAGTTTGGTAGCTTGCCATAGTCGGGATATGGTCGTCGAGTTGGAAGTGGAGCGCTGGTAGTCTCATCCGTCTCGCAAAATTTACATAGTTGGCCATTTCGCTCTTAACACGACATTCGCCTATACTCCATATATAGCTCTCCTTTTTCACAATGGAGGCTCCCAATTTGTTCTAGCTCATGCCCCGGAAAAGAACTCTTTTGATTGTTAGTGACTCCAAGATACTCTTTCAAGCACTCACGGTTGCAGAAAAATTGATTGTCTGGTCGGTCGACTAAAAATGCTGAAATATACCACCGTGGCGCGAGGGGGTCGTCAATTCGAAGACACACTTCCTCATCAACAGCCCACGCATTTTTTCCCATGACTCTACTGCTGTGCACTTCTAGCTCTGACGCTGAACGAGACTTTACTTCCTCCTCAGAAAGTCCATGCAGACGCGGTTATGAGAGTAACACTTTTGGTTAGCTATTTTCACTTCCGCTTCTTTTTGTCTTGGAGGAGGTGGGGGTAGGGTCAGATGTTTTTGTGAAGGTATTTGTGAAGGGTCATGCATTAATCCATTCTGGGGAGTGGAAGGGCCACGACTTTTCTCGCAAAAAATTTCTAAAATACCCCGACCCACTCCCCCCCAATAAAAAACATACCTTCCCTAACCCTAAAACATTCAAAGGGAGGTCCTCCAACCCCAATGGTGACCTACTCGCCCGCAATGAATGTTCCCCTTTTTGCTCTTACCACATTTTCGCGGCAGACGAGAGACGGTAAACGATAGATGATAGAAGATTAATGACAGACAATAGACGATGGACGATAGACGGTAGACGATGGATTGTGTGACGGACCACAATAGCGAGATTCAAAATTGTCACGCAATCTCGTGAATGTCACAGAAAGCTCGGCTTAATACTGATTTTTCAGAATAAGAAAACGAAAGGATAAGAAAGAAACATTTTTTGGGCTATTAAATTTGTAAAAACTTGCTTAAAACTACTTCTGGCATGGACTAGAAGGGAGACAAATAATGGTCAACGATAGACGATAGACGGTAGAAGGTGGACGATGGATTGTATGACATCGAACAGACACACAGCAATAAATATTTTTTGGCTCGTGCGTTATAGGTGCATAATCCATAAATATATTTTCAGCAATACAAACAATTTGGAAAACATTACATTTTACTCAAAGTCTGTAAGAATTTTATATAATCACTGTCACTGATAGAAGATAACTTAAAATTTGCTAATATTATAGCGTACAATCAGCACACGACCAAACTCAATGCTCCCTGTATTCTCGCAAAACTTTACTTAAGTCGCGCACAAAAATAGTTGTGAAGTATCGATGCACCTTTGGTGCCCTTTTGATCTATCAAAATTGTGAAATAAGTTCAACTGATAAAAAAGATTCAGACAACTTTTCATCATGAATCAAAGCGCCGAGCAACACTGAGTTAAATGTGATCACTGTTTGGCAAAACCCGACCATTACAACGATGGAAAAAATAATTCTTGCTTTTCACTTCCCTTGCATATTGCCTTGAAAGTTAAATTTAAGGATTCAAAATTCCTCTTGGGTGACGATGGTTTGACAAACGCTGAGCTTGGGAAAATCTCGTTTTAATGCTGAGTACTTTGCGTCAAAACCTTAAGAGCGCTTGTCTGTAAAAATTAAACATATCGCGGCAAGGATGGAAAATTCGATTTCTTTCTTATTTCAATGTTAGATAGGCTAGACTATAACTAAAATCACTGGATACTTTTTTTGGCGAAATATCTTTTTATTTCAGAAAAAAATAAAAGTAACGAAATTCCGTTGAAATCGTCATTTTTAGCAGCAAATTATTGCACGAGTTTGAGGGCTTCGCGTGCAAAAACGAATCACTATCTCGTCTTTTAAACACTCGATCATCTTCTTCGATCTCATAAGATCTCACAAAATGATTTTTTGTAAACATTGCGCTCTTCTTTGTGCTTAAAATAATTTAATTTCGAAAGCATGCATTTCTCTTTAGTAAAAATACTTCGTGAATAAAATTAATTTTCACCATGTGCTAAAACTTCAAATGGATTAAGCTTTTGGTGGTTGAATTTCGAAAAGATGTTTTCAATATAACTCTAAAAATTTGTTTGGGCAAATGATTGAGAGCGATACAAAAGCGTTTCAAAGTCCGTTAAAATGCAGTTATTTGAACTAGTTCCAGTCGCGAGTCACACATATTTTAATATGTTTTAACCAATATGAGGCCGATAAAATATACATATAAATGATAACGTCCGATGAAACCACCAACTCGGTCGAACACCATCTTGTTGTCAAACGTTCGATATCTATCTTCACTGTGGCATCTTATTCAACGGTTCAGTTGACTGCGAGTATTGCTCAGTTTACAATTCACTAAAAGATTAAATCTGACAGTCTAATTCAATGCTAAACTGAGTTGACTACAATCATGTACGCCCTTTGAGTATTTGGGTCGTCACGCAATACTGGTGACAAAGGAACTTTAGGGGGTAGGTGAAGGGCAAAACGCCATATAATTAAGCACTATCAGAATTGAACTCTTGGAACCTACAAAATATTTTATTCTGTGACCATTTTTGTAATAGTGTCATCTTTGTCTGATGACAAACATTTGTTATTCTTGTTTTTTTGACGCTCTGTGCCTTTCGTACTCGTTAGGGGTGTTTTTCTTTCCACTAAAATTGCAAGGAATACCCCGAATAGCATGAAAGAGAACCTTTTATTATTTTTTACTGCACCATGCTACAAAACGCAGTGGTGGGGATGTGTGGCTTATGTGAGGCAGGGGTGCTATGTTCCGTGGCCAATGGGTGGGGCTTGCAAAAGGGAGTGGTACTATTAACCACTGTTGACAGACTAGACCCAACTACCGTTTAAAACCTTAATCTACAGAGGGGCCGACATATGAGCGCTCGGCACAAAATTAGGTCGATCTCATCTTCAGGACCGGTAAATTTGAAAGCCGACTTATGACTTGCGATATTCTAGGTGCATGAAAGTAATGGAACAATTTCCGTTTCACGCTTTCGATCTCCGCCGATAAGCGACTTGAACGAACAACAACCTTCCATTTTTTATGTAACAAAGTTGACCGTGTAGGTTAGTGTATTCGTGAAAAACAAAGTCCGAAGCCCCGCCTGTAAGCAAACAATAGGCATCGTGTGATTACCATAAACCAGGTTTTGTTTACTTAGGCTTACTACTTTTAGCGGGTACTAAATTTAGCTTTTTAATGAGTATTAGCCAAAGGCCCCTATCTCCGCGACTTACATGTAAGAGATTTCGATGTTCACTAGAACAAAAAATTTGAGCAGCAGAGTGACGTTCTTTTACACTCCCCTTCTCCTACCCCCTAAAAAATAACTTACTATTGTATGATTTGCATTCAGGGAAATTTCGTCAGCTAATGTTGCCCAGGTCCGTTTATCGAATATTTCATACTCTGTGTGTTGCAGATATTCACAGCACAATTGTAATTCTGTTTATTCACCATACTCGATATCTCTCTTATTTTTCACTTCTTTTCCCCCGCCTCGAATGTCAAGCGCAATGGTATAAAAGGGTGTTTGACTTTCTCTCGCAAAGTGTATTAGGCGATAAATCTATTGATCGAGCTTGAGAAACATGCGGATTTCAATTGCCGAACTATCTTGCACCGTTGTAATTGTATCAAGACAGCATTATGCATGATCCTGTAAAATAATTAGGAACAATCCTTGCATGATTGATCCATGAAAACGATGTAAAATCCTCGTAGTTTAACTACCTGTATTTCAAGGATTTTTTTAATACTGCGAAAGAAACGGATTGAAAAAATTGAGCTGATTTAAAGTTGAACGCCTATTTGCGACCAAGCGATATATCTTTGTGTCTTTAAGTAAAGTATTTGAGACACGAGAGCAACTGTAGGCTTATTGTTTCCCCAACGAATTTGCCACACAAGACTATTTGGAATTAAGCCTTTGTTAAAGGGTGAGCAAGTCAGCAGAACAAGCGGCGCTAAAGTGTATCATAAAGTGTTAAATGAAAACCACTTGATCTCAGTTATTCGAAATTTTTTTCATAATCCTATAATTGAAATTCCATAACCAATGTCACCTGCTGTTAAAGCTATAGCACAGGGATCACGTGATCATAAGCAGCGAATCATGTGATTTCTTCATGATCAATTCTCACGAATTACATGAATAATAAGACGGAACAGCCCTTCTCCAAACTGGATCTAGACTTTTGCCTTTGGTTAGTTCCTTTCAATAACTGCTGGAATAAAGATCTCTGAATTGGTGACGGAAACGCAGCGCAACGGTTGCGGAAACTACTGTCAAAGCAAGCATGCACTCGATCTCAGTTATGCGAAAATTTTTTCACAATCCTAATTGAAATTCCATAAACTGTGTTCTCTGTTGGAAAAGCTATAGCACAGGGATCACGTGATACATAAAGAGAGAATCATGTGATTCTTCATGATAATTCTCACGAATTCCAAGTATAACACAACGGAATGGTCCCTCTGCACTATGAATCTCGAGTTTTGCCTTTCGTTAATTCCTTTGAATGATTGCCTTAAATAAAGATCTCTGAATTGATAACGGAAACGCAGTACAACGGCTTCGGAAACTTCTATCAAAGCATGCATGCACTATGCGCCGACATGACTAAGCAGTCAACGGTGGTTAAGACTAAGAAAACGTCTTTTAAAAATTTATAAACGCATTTCTTCCAAATTTCGCTTAAAAGTCGGAAATATTACCTTATTTAGCTTTACCATACTCTATTAAGCATAAACGGTTAGGGAAGCGTAGAGTTGATAAATCCAAGGAAGTGACGAGAAAACGGGAAAGCCCTCTCGCACTCTGGATCTCGTCGAGTTAATACTTTTTAATTTTCTTTCTCTTCGTATCTTCTGATCATTTTATAAATTTAAAGTCATTTGATGGCAGTAACTCAGGAAAGCGGCTGCAGAAACTACTGCCGAAGCTCTGCGCAATGCGCTGGGCAAGTAGTCTGCTGTTATCTATTAGCCAAATAATATCTTATAAAACATTGCCCCACAAAATTGTATTTTAAAGAGTGTGTAATCGACAACTTGGATAATTCTTCAAGGAGAGAGCGGCATTGAAAACAATGCTGTCTTTGATGATCCATGGCTGAGATTCCTAAGGTCGGCAGCTTGTTAAGTATTGTATTAATTTGGTCAAAATTGATTAAGTTTAGCTTCACACAAGACTGTCAGTGATAAACTTGTAGCGTATGTAGAGCTTTTTCTTGCAATCAAACCGCCGGAATACAAATTCTGCGGATATGTTGCAGTCTTGGAATTGCAATCATGACGCTCCTTTTGTAAGACACCTGAATTGTGTTGCGAGATATGCGAACATATTCTGTATGCACTTCTATTTCGGATAAAAAAAACAACTCGCTAAACAATCAAAATGGAATAATCTTGAACTCGTCAAACAGGTTCTTGAGTTATTTTGATTGAAAAGTGGGTGGGGGCATGGAGTAATCACAATATCAGGATATGCTAACACCCCCCTCCAATTGCTTGAGGCTATGGCTCTGCATCGCATCAAAATTTTTTGCACAAAAAAGGTTATTAGAAACACGCAAAAAATTGAACCCAGAAAACTTTTAATGGAGAGCGCTCGTTGATAAAAATTAGCAAACCATTAGTTTGGCCGCATTCAAATCGATGACATCTTGTCGTCTTGGAGAAGTTTTCGTTCTCTGAATACACAATATTTCACTTTTTGTTAGGACAGTTGAAGTCACGTGTTGTAAACCATGGTTATATACTGTGGGATAGTTATACGATGCTTTCTTTTGTTTTTTGTACCTTCCTAACGATTCCAGACGAGTGCATCGTGAGGAAAATAGCACAAATGCAATTTAATACCCCTGTTTAATCAATCACTACCGCTTTTGTGGTAATATTGCTTCTGGGATAATGAGTAAGTAACGCTCGTGGGGTTTTCGAATTCCCAGAAAAAAGCTTTTTTCAGGCAATTAAAAATACGTCTCATGACTGATTATTTGTTCATTTCAGCGAAACGGTTCCATTGACAAAATATCAACAAAATAAAATCATCTTACTAGGATATAAGAACACTTTCAAGTCATTTCATGAACTCGTCAAACCGATCTCGCAGCTTCGGGACCTTTCCACGAGAAAGCTTGCATATCAGTGTGTTTCTTTACTCGGTTAACTCTTCCCTGCTCGAAAGAATTCCATCGTCGTCCTCTTCACGAAAATTATTCTCCAAAGCAAGTTATTGTGCACAAAGATTTGTCCTTCAGTAGTTTCAGGTGAATAATTCTAAGTAATTATTTCATTTGTCTTCGCTGTCAAAACGTTATTGTGTCCTTAGATTTTATCGGTGGAGAGCACGAAATAAAAGCTTGATCTCAATAGCTATGACTTTGTCTAAGCATAGACATGAAACTTTTCATGAAAATCTTGTCACTTATTGATATCAACTTCAGGATCAAATACGAGCTAAATATTTGCAGTGAATAAAACAAAATATGACAATAGGCGTATACAAATACTTTTCTTCAAAATTGAACTTCTTCAATTCACGCGAGTCAAATCTGCACTTCTGTTGTTTATCTTAGCTTTGCTTATTTCGATTCTAGGTCTATCTGTACATCTATTTTGTTAGATATAAACGAGCTATGCTAGTCTAACGGTAGAAATCCATTTTGAAGTCATTTCAGAAACGCATCAAACCAAACTCATCTCAGCAGCTCCACGGCCGTTCCACGAGGAAGCGTGGATATCAACGTTTTTTCTTTAGTTGTTTAAAATTTCTCAAGCTCGGGAGCTGAGAATGGTCCCTCTTTGCAAGAAAGTTATACTCTAAAGCAAGTCATTGTGCAAAAAGATGGCGAAAATCAGTAGATTCAACATCATAATGCTGTGACTACTTAATTCATTTGTCTTCGACGTGAAAACCATATTAGTCATCAGACTTCCTGTTGAGACGCAAGTGCACAGTTAAAGTGCGGTCCCAAACTTAAGACTGTCTAAAAATATACATCAAACGATTCGAAAATCTTGAGACTTATTAAGTTCAGGACCAAATATGTGCTGAATATTTCAAGTAAATAGAGAAAATTAATGCTGAACGTTTTGGCCTTTAAATACTCTTTACTTGTTCGCTTTCTTACAAAACAGCATCTATCCAATGGATAGTGCAGTACATTTTTTCAGCACTAATCCGTCGGACAACGATTTATCGATTTGGTTTCTATTTTTATCTTGTTCAAAAGGAATTCTTTTCTTGCAAACATTTTTTGGTGTTATTTAGTACTCAAAGTTTCGACTGAAATTTATCGTTACTGCCTAACATCATTTGCAACTTTCTATTCTGTCTAAGTGCGGATGGAATTTCTGAGAATCAAGCAAGTGATAAAGCTCACGAAAATTAAATGCGAACCTCCTCAGTTCAACCTTTTCATTGAGATTTCATAGAAATACGAAAATATATTTCTAATGCTAAAGCACGTGACTGAATCAATTTCAGGGAATTCAAAAGATGATCGTCAAGTTGCTGCCATTCATGGCGAGCTTAGCTTCCAGTCAACGATTTGAAGCACCACGAAAGCGAAACGAAGTTGACTGAGTATTGTTTCCATTTTTGCCGAGAATAAAGCTTAAGAACTAGTGGATGTTGAATTGGGTTGTAAACGAACCATGTGTACGTATTTTATACCTACAGGCGATCTTTCACGAGAAGAACAATTAAGAAATATCAATGTCTCCTAATGTGTGTTGTTCACTGGAATATAGAGCAAATACTTCATTACTTGAGCATGCGGTGTACAAGATACATATACCTTAATTTACTTACTTGGCAAAGCTTTATGTAACCGCGATATAACCCGAAATAACAATCGCGTGAGATACAGTGACCAGCGCAGAGACCAAAGCTGCCCTCGGTAAAGGCAAATATACCAGAGAAGGTCGAGTTGTAACGAATAACGAATTCAAGCGAACCAACAGATCTTTTGTCGTTCTGTAGTCGTGAATAGTTAATATCACCCAAGGAAGTCCACAGTCTTTATACCAGGCTGTATGACCTTTTAATCTCATGTCTGTATTCCTGGAAAACAGCATTCTTTACACAAAGGAAAGCCATTCTCGTGATTATCGTTAGGGTCACCCTATTCGAGAGAATTAAATTCTGAAGCAAGTCATTTCACAAATAGATGTCAAAAGATTGCGTTAGGAGATGTAGTCCTTACCAAGGTTAAATTTATACTCATCAAGTTTTAGGTCTTGGAATTCGCAATTATAGTTTCAAGAAGCTCGACACAAAGAAGCGTACCCCTCTGTTACACTTTACACAACTTATCAATTTTCAATTTTGTGTCTCGGTCTGAAATCAGTACCTGTAACCCTGGTAAGAACTGATTTCGCAATAAACAAATTGTATTGTAGGCCGTACAAAAATTATGTTTGTTTCTAAATTATCACAGAGCTGTTCTAATGAAACAAACGCTAAGCACCAGACCATTCTTGCCAAGTATGTCGTTTTCTAGGAAAGCGAACGAGTGAAATCATATTCAGAGGTCAAATGATCTAGTATTACCGTTTCCGTCAAGAAAGACATCTCCTTCTTCACCTCAAAGATTTAGGTCATCTTTGGTCCATAATTTATTAATTGTAAACAATTTCGGTTTTTTTTAACCCTAAAATGAGCCAGAAATCCAAGGATGTACTTTAATGTATTACTTTTCGCTTTAAGACAGCCCGCTCTCCATGTAACAAATTTATCCTTCCGTCCCCCGGCAAGTTTGCCGTTGCTCTAGACAACTTCTCCCTAAGCCCAGCCCAAGAAAGAAAGATTTTGTCACATTCAGGTCATTAACGAAATTTTTGAATCTCGCGCTCGGAAATCGGATACGCGTCGGTTCTTTCAAACATTTGTTCTTACAACAAAAGAGCCTCAAAGCTGTCAACAATGACAATTCCCATAAAAGGATAAAAAAATCGTGCCATTGTTAGCAAAATCCCAACCCAAAGTTTGATATGTAATGAATTGTTAGCTCTGCATCGCAGCGAACAACAACACATTTGGAGACGCAGCTATTTCTTATTGTTATTCTAATAACATCTGAGTTGGTTTACAGCCCAGTTCAAATCCTCTGTAAAATTAATCATGAGCTTTGTTCTCAGCGAGAGTAAACACCAGTGAGTCCCTTTCGTTTAACTTGTTCGGTCCCTAAAATCATTGATTGGAATTTAGCCATAAATCGTGGTAACTTGACGATGATTTGGTGAATTCATGAAATTGATTCTGTTATGTGCTCTAGCTTTTGACGTATCCTCGTATTTCTAGGAATTTTCATTGAAATGGCTGAACCCGAGAAGACTTTTCGCTTATTTTTTTAGCACTATCGCGAGCTTGATTCTCAGAAATTCCACTCAGATGTACATAGCATAAAAGTTGCAAATGGTGCTGCATATTGACCATATGTTTCGAAAACTGTTTGTGCTATATAGTACATAACAAATGCATCAAAGAATTCTTTCCTGTTTAAGTTTCGTAAAATTAAAAGTTAAATAGTACTAAGGTCCTAGTCAAAATTTCTGTCTTTTTTCTGATTGCATAACATCACTGTAGTGTCTTTTGGAGGGCTCATTAGTCAGTGTACCGAAGACAGAGTAAATTTAAAGAAATGGAAAAAATGCGAGATAAACACCAGCGATAAAGATTTCTCTTTGATAAGTTTACAGAAAAGGACTTTAAAATTTGTGTCGGATGTAGAATGGTTTGTTTTGTTTTTGTTTTAGTTTGATTTTTTTCGTCTAGTCTTTATCTTTTAAAGAGCATTACGAGGCAATAAATGAATTATTGCGACTGGTAGAGGAAGGACAGTTGTGATTCTGCCATCAAGCTGGCTTGCAATTCACCATAACTATCATCATATCCATCCGAAATCCACACATTTCACGTTTGCCTTTAGTTTGTTAACAGTGGTATTGACTTGTTTAATCGAGAAATAATATTCACCATACCTTACTTCTTACTAAAAGGCTTGAACTTAAGAGACACGCCGACAATCAATGGCGTCCGAGCGACTAGAAGCAGAAGCCGACGCCGCTCTATTTTAATTTTCATTTTCTCAAAATGCCACTTAACGTAAATCAGACACTTAGGCAATGAAATCATTTATTTTGAAATACTAGGCTACACTAAGTTCGCACTGCCTTCCGAAACAGCCCAGCTAAGCAGCGATGCTGCTCAAAAGTGTCATGACATCAAATGGGAACGTCCCTGTTAACGTAAGTTGTGCGTTATGTACTATTTCTTAAAAGCATTAAACACTGAAAGCTGAATTTAAGGTCGTATTTGCTTCTATAAGTCACTTTTAATTCGAAAACAATATTACTTCGGAAATTAAAGCACGGCATCAGATTTATGACTTAGTCTAATCATGAACATAAAGCAATTCGACGAACACAAAACAACGAATCAGTCACCCACGATATTTAACCAATGCTTTACAAAGCGTGATTGCAACTCTCCAAACAACTACTTTGATTTATCAAATTTTGCGTATTTAGAGAGAGAAAGCTCCGAGGGCAGGTAAATTTTCTTGTGGGAACTCTACTGGCCTAACATGTTACAATAAAAAAAGGGTTTGGTAAAGCTCGAGACGTTGAAAACTTTGAGCTCTTTGCGTAATTTCATTAAAATACTGAAGTTCATCTTATAACGGGCCTTTTCCAAAACTTTTAAGCGTCGTGACCGCTTGAGGTCCCTAATAACAACTAAAAACGCATCTTCTGGATGAGACAATGCCATCGATTGGAATGCAGCTAAACAAGCCAATGTTTCGCAAATTAATTTTAATTCCTGGGACTTATTAATGCAATTTTGAACACTTTGAAGTTGTCATGGCCTCAATCAATTAGAGGGGGCTGTTTGCATACCATAATAGAGGTACTATTTCATGCCCAAGCCACTTGTTTCATAAAAATATTTATAGCCCAAAAACCGGTCTTACAGGTTCCGATCATTCTGTTTTGATTGGCTAAAGGGTTGGTTGTTTATCCATAATTAAGGTGCAGTTCCAGAGTCCATAGCGCATTTGTTGGCTAACGAAGTTGGGGCGCACTCGCGAATCTAGAGTCGAGGAATCGTTTTGCCTTCATCGCAGTGAAGAACAACAAATTACTGAGAGATTCATATTCATTTGAAGTAACTCTGATTGGCGTTAAGGTGAGTTCACGTATACAATTTGATCGAATAGTTCGGAACGTAATTCAGGTTTCCGACAGCGCCCGTGGGCCAGTGCCGGTATGAAAGGAATGCCGTGATAGCAATTTCAAAGATATTGCTCCGCCGAATTTGAATTCCGTGTGTTCGATCGTATGATAAATTATTTAATTTACCGGCTGTTATTTAGACTAAACATCTGTGTATCAGTTTAAAAAAGTGATCAGTTTAATCCAAATGGACGCAATGCGCAACAAGATGCATTCCTTGCATAACACAATCATGTATTATCAAACTGTAACTTCGTTTTCGTCGCTCTCTACTTGCAAAGATATCAAATGCAAGTTAGGAAAAGGTAAGCAAATCCTCAATGGGATGCAATTTAGCAGCGTAAGATCTTTCTGTTTTTTTAATAGCGGTTTACTATATGTCCGGTTTACCGCGCAGCGCTTCGGTAGTCGTTCTAAAGATCCTTCATTCATGAAATGATCAAACGAACGAGACGAGATCCAGTGTGCAGAAACCGACTTTTCCGTTTTATTATTTATGAGCAAGGAATTCGTGAGAATTGATCCGTTATGATGAATCAGATTCTCTGCTGACGAATCACATGATCCATCACCAATAGCTTTTCCAAGGGGTCTGAATGGTGGGAGGGGGGTCCTCATTAGAATTTCATTACTTTGTCGGTAGTCAGCAAAACTCTTCGATTTTGGTCGGCAGTCAATAAATCTCAGTTAATGATTAAGAATAAAGGTTAATTTTTCACATTTGTTGGGTAATTCTGGAAATAAGCCCGCGCTCCTACCCCGTATAAGGTAAGTTTGATGACAGGAAATTCTGTAATTAACTGAATCTTAACCGCTTCCTACAGCGAATACTTGTCGGTATTTAAGAGTTTTTTTATTATATTGCAGGATATCCACACAATGTTTGATGAAACTACATTTCAAACGTGTGTAAGGGCCGTGCAGGACCTCGTGTTCTTAAAAACTGGCATAGATATAAGCGTGGAGCTACAATCTGTTTTCAAACTAGATGAAACATTAAATGATCTAAGAAAATTGGTTAAAGAAGGAAATGGAACAGGTCGAATCGTAGAAATGATCAGTGACATAGTGTCTGCGATTGTAAATGGTTATGTTCCTAACTTGGCGGAGACGACACACTTAAAGAGCCAGACTGACAATCTGGAAATTAATCAGTTGTCAAAAGGGTTGCCAGGAGAAATACAACCAGTAATCCAGCGATTAAAGTTTTTCATCAGTCGAACCTGTCTTGCGAAGCAAGAGGTACACATGATAATGGAGGCCATAGATAAAATGGTAAGCTTTCAGATTTCAGTCATGCGCATGATACATTCCAGTTTGAAGGAAAGTAGTTTTTATATAATATATGATACATACATACATTAACAACTAATCAAGCTTTCCACTTATAGATCAATGAAAGCATGGGATCACTTGCATCTTGTTCGGAGAGAGATCTTAAACCATTCAAAATGAAAAAGCTTGAATTGGATGCAGCCCTGAAGACATGGGGAAATCTCATAAACCAGGCAGAAAACGTCCTTTGTGACTTTGACAAAGACATCGAAGCTTTCAAGGCACGGGAAAGCAAAAGAACTAGATTCACATTAGCTTGTGCTTGCGCCCTCATAGGTAAGCGGAAAACATTCTTCCATATTTTTCTCAGTTTGTTAGTGAAACGGTCAATTTTTGCTATGGAAGACAAAAATCCTGGAGAAGAATTACTTTTGGGTCATTTACACGGATTCAAGCTTTACTCGTAGTTTCGCTTTTCTTTACAGCGCTGTTTTGCATGTTGCGTTGAGATACTGGATAAGACAATACCTCTATAATTGATTACATGGCAAATTAATTCATCAAGCGCACCATAATTTCCAAACTTTGGCTCGACTTAACTTCACCTTCTCACCTTTTCGACAAAACGCGCTTGTATGAAGCTTACCTCTTAGGTGATGGAACCGAATCTTTTTATTAAACAGAACAAGGCATATCCATGTGAGGTCCAAGACGTATTCGTAGATTATTCGTTAGAGAGTTCAGAACCAGTTCAAATAGTGTAGCAGTTTTCACGGTTTATTATCACATATGTTATCTTGGGCGCTTTAAATGCGTCTAGGCTTGCTCAAGTTTGCTTTAGCTAGGCTCTCAACTCCCGCCCAGACTCACCGTCAAAAGCGCCGCAAATGAAAACCGCTCTAAATTGAAATTCTAATTGGAATTTGAACTTTTTTGTTTCATTGCTGTCTGCATAGGTTTCGCTGGTGGAGCTGCAGCAATCGGTTATGGTTTTGGTGGAATACTTGGGGTGGGAATTGGACTGAAAGCAAGTGCTGCTGGGGCTACAATTAGTAGTGGTGTTACTGTAAGTGGATTATCTGCCTCTTTTCTTGGCAATAAAGTGAAAAACGTATTCCGCTATGGGAAAGAGGAGAAAAAGCTTCACGAAATTTTTCAAAAATTCAAAACCGACCTTAAAGAAATCAAGCACGATTTCGAAGAGATGTTAATTAAGAGTAAAACGTATTCGGAAAAAATTAAGATACTGCAAGATTAAATTTTTAGTCAAGCTTAGTGATATGAGTCCTTAATAGCCAGGCCAATTTCGACATTCGGAAATCAGCAAAAGAAGTAATAAAAACTTTAAGACTCAGGAAAATAACTCCACAATTTACATTTTAGTATCTCTCATTGACATCTATGGTGTAGCGCTCAAATGTAAATCTAAATCCAAAAAGACTTTTGTTCGAGCATTAAGGCAATTGCTCCCCGAAGTTACTCAAATATCAGCAAAAATCTAATCCCTTAGCTCAAAGCGATGAAAACTAACTTTTCAGCCATATTACAAGGGGTTTTAATAATGTTTCAGCCCGGCTATAAAGTTAAGTTAAAAACTGGAACCCATGGTTTCGGTTGTTTGACTTGTAATTGAGTACTCCTTATTAGATATCAGATATATTTAGGAATTCTATGTTAGTAGTTTTTGCAAAAGTAACAATTACTCAGTTGAACGCTCGCACGGCTTTCCTATTTCGCAGCATTCGGTCTTTTCGTGATTTGCTCAGTGTCCCAGCTTTCAATTGTTTATACTGCATATTTTTTCTCTTTGTTGAAAATCTGTCTACCAGGTATAGGCTGGTGAACCATTTTGAAACATTACAAAGTGGCAGCAAGAGAACTTTGTATAAGGATTCTCGACAGTATTTCCTTCATGGAAGTTTTATAATGCGATGTAATCTGCCTTCAATTCTAGATTTCTCTTGAAACTTATCATTGTGGCTGGAGACTTTACAGCCTCTCGTAAGCTTACAACGTTTAATTTGAACTTCCTGTTCAAATTTCTTGCGCCCAACTTTATTGTTGAATGCTATATATTTTAACCCATTCAAGTGATCTCTGCTAATCAGCGTATTGAGTACTTTTGTATAGAGTACTAGGACAACTAATCAAGCACTATTGCTATCAGTGTTGTCTTAGCCAATCTGATTTATACTCTCTTACCTTTCATCACCCAGGGCGCTTATAAAGTCTTCCTCTGTGGAGGTGCAATCTCTGTTGCCGGCGTTTGCTTGGTGTTGAAAAGATGGTTAACCAAGACGAACCTTTGCGACAAATTATTATCGATTCATCGCAATTACGCATGTTTTACTCAGGAAAGTCGGCTAATTTCCTGTAGTTACAGAATGGAGAAGATCGATTGATTTTTATTTTTTCTTTAAATCATAATCCATAGCTAAGAAATGAGAAGAAAAGGAATTTAGGCTGAATTGATGCAAAACCTCTCAAAACCAAGTCAAAAAATAAAATTGAATTTTTTTTTGGTCACTTTCTATGGCTACTTAGTAAATAAGTTTCTAAAACTAGCTGAATCTATACCGTTCCCTCGTTTTCTCAATGAAGACAATTGATTTTCAAAAATCTTCCTTTGTTGTCCCTTTGTAAAAGCTGCCTCGATAAATAAGGATTAAAGATTCATGAAAGTGAGTGAACAATAATAGTAATGAATTGAACGAGAACTTATATTTTACGAAGATCAGCCGACTGAAGGACCTCCAAATACAAAAATGTCAGTGAAATATAACGAGGAAATTACATTGGAATAAAACGAAAAATGATACAAATGTCAATGAACCAGCTTATCATGATGTCAGAATGGGGAATATGGTAGAAAAACAAATGTTGAAAATCGAGGATTTTATCGAATGTTGTCGGAAGCTCCACATAATGACTCCACATTTGGTCAAAGATTCCAGAATTACTGGCGGAAGAATTAGGTAGGTTCTAGTAGGACAGTTTCCCTTTCCCAACTGTTGCAAATAATGGAATGACAGGTGAAGTCATTCGCTGAATAGATCGCGTCCCGTTATCTGTCTTGAGATTAGGAAAACGAAAACCTAGATTTGGATCAAGAATGTTCGTCTTGGTGTACACGTACATAGGGGTAACACAAAATGAGACTAACTTTTCCTCATCTACTTTAAAGGGCATAGTGTACTTATTACCAATATCGTAATCATTAGTCTACAAGAGAAGTTTAATTAGAATGAGTTCAGGTCTTCCAGCGAAGGGATCAGGGTTTATCTTAGTATTGTAAATACAACGTATATATATTCAAGTTACTAAGATGAAAGTATGGCGTATATCACGTTTATCATTACATTAACATAATAAAAGCTCACATTTTAGAGGATGGACACTTTTGCACGTTTTTTTTTTATATTCATGTAAGCTCACATCTTATAGAATTGGCACTTTTTTGTTAGTTTTTATGTTCGTATTCAACTTCTAGGATCACTTAGAAGCTTGATTTGATCATGCAAATTTTACTTCTCGAACTCTCAGTTCCCAGATGGATCAACATTTTTTCTCGGCCCCGATATCATATTTGCAAAAAATGACAAATGAAGCGGAAATCAAATGCAAAACAAAGCAAAAACAAAGTAAACGCATAAAAAACGCAACAACAAAAACTGAGAAAGAGGGAGGGAGGGGGAGGGGGAGGGGGAGGGGGAGGAAATCACTCCTAACATTTGACTTTTGCTTTAATGTGTTCATAACGGAGAATTGATGTTTCTCTCTTGGAACTGGTTTGAGAGGCGATTAAAATTTTTCAGTACAAGAAGTTTCACTAGTTATGCCATATATATTAGTAACAGTAACATTGTTCAGTGTGACTAGATTTCACAAAAACAGGACTTAAGAATTACTTCAATTTTCTTTGTGGACGATTTATTGTAACTTTGCTGAAGTCGATGATAATTTTAAGAGCACCTTTTGACGCTCGTAAGCAAATAATTTACCTTCTAAATCGATCAAAGACTGACGTATAGAACGTTGATAAATTTTTACTTTGTTATAATGAATTCAACGTAGATTGATTTTTATATCCAACTAAAGAAGATATGTAATCACTATGTTTATCTGAAGTAAAACATTTCAAATGTCTTTGGTTGTTGTTATCAGTTTTCACGCTTAGTTGATGGATTTTCTTGAGCGCCAACTTGTACTTTTCTTAGAAATGAAATTTTAGCGTTTAACTTGCGTTGGCAATTACGGAAATTGCACGATTATTTTCATTCTAAGCCATTTTACATTTACCAGTTAGCTTTGGTTCCCATTATAAACTCCTCATTCGCCTCGCATGTCTCGTCCTATGACTGACTTATTCAAACCGTATGTCTCCGCGGACAAGTCCTTTCGGATTATGTGCCGCTTATCTGTATATTTTTACAAATTTAGAAATAAATTATCAGTTCCACTTACTGTCGTGATAATTATTTTTTCGTTCAAAATGACAAAAAAATCATTAGATTCGGTTTTTGTGATATCCATAATAATTAAGGTCGAGGTAGAGGATACACAAAAACTGAATCTAATAATTTTTCTGTCATTATACATTGAACGAAAAAAAAAACGACAGTAAGTGGAACTGATAATTAATTTCTATACAAATCAGCAGCACATAATTCGATTGACAAAAAGTCTACGCATTAGAAAATATGTGAAAAATTGAGTAAAAGCTAGTTGAGAAAATAAATAGCAATAAATAAGTTAAACTGAAGAAAATATCGAAGCAAACCTGGATGTCATGTTTTTGCTTCCTTACTAACGGCAAGCAACACAAAGCGCGCGAACTTAACATGATTATCCTTAAAAATCATGTTCCGCGGTCACACATGACACGATTAACCGTTTCCTTGAGTGATCTCGACATGATTGTTGTATAACCTGCAGCTAGATGATGTCGCGAGCGCTGATTTCGAAAATTCACTTTGCGCTTTTGGTAATCAGAAAAGAGATAGTGCGTTGAATGTCTTATAAAAATGCTTAACTGCCATGATTGAACATAATCTCGTTCAAAGAAGGTCAGGTAATCGAAAATCAACCAAGAATGTCATCTCTAGTACATGCTAACACCAAATCAAACTTTGGAAGCTTCTGACGCAAAGCTGACCACAGCGAGAAAAATAGACAAAAAAAATAACGGTGAAAAGAATTACGAGTTTACAGTAAAGACGATTTTCTTGGAAAATGTCCAGCTTCTAAGATTCCAAGAATTGCAAAACATTTTTTAGGAGAGACGAATCGTTTTTTTTAAATTTACAGCTTTACCATAGCTAAATCACTGCGACTTTTAGGAAGAAAATTAGAACTTTAACTGTCAGTATAAGACATATTCCATCAGAAGTTTAGTGTCCTTATTAAATCAGTTAAACGAGTTTCTTTCTTTTTCTTAGAAACACCAATGAAACTTGAATTTACGTACTTCCAGGTTATCTGTTTTCTGAACTGTTTCTTTAGTGAGTTTATTTAGCTATTTACTCGGAAGAAGAATTAAAAGATACAAAGTTTCCATTCTGAACCCTGAACCCAGAACCCTCCAATCCAAACCACAAAGCCAAAAAGGAATGAAAGTCGCTCGTTTAAAATGGAAGAGCCGTGAGCTCGGCAACAAGATCGATTATGATAAATGAATATAAAAGCGATTTTCGCAGTAATAAACACTACTCTGGTCATGTAAGCACAAACGCCCAGTTCGCCACGCAATCAAGCTCTGAATAGCCAGGGAGGAGACCTTATTCAGCTGGTTATCTATCATGTAAACTATTTGGGTGCACGTCGCGAAAGGCGAGGGAAACAAAGGGGTGAGACTTTTTGCTTCGATCGCATTCTTTTGTTTTAGTTTTAACCGTTAGTAGTCTTTTTCAGCCAGTCTTTTTCAACTAGCTCCCAGTTGGCTTGTTAGTTCAGTTGGTAGAGCGCTGCACCGGTATCGCAGAGGTCATGGGTTCAAATCCTGTACAGGCCTGAATTTTTTTCAGGCCTTATTTTCACTACTGCCCAAGTAGTGCACGTTACTGCGAGGATCACTTTCATTCACGTCTTTATCCGCAGTTCAAATATATGACTTTCATATATTCTTAACCAGTAGTCTTTTTAGTTTACGAACGCGACCATCTTGCGTTGTTGCCGATGAGTTTTTTATTTCACAACAGGGTTTAAAAGGTGAAGCCAGCAAAGGTAAATGTGAAAAGCGCAAAACAGAAGCCCTTTTCGTTATTAGTTAAAAAGTTAAATTACCGAATTAATAGACTGTGGTGTAGGTTCTATGTGGAGTTCGGTTTAAAGAGATTGGTCCCTCGGAACCATTACTTCGGTCTCTATAAGGGTTATAAGTGTTATAGGTGGGCGTGTGTTAGCGTGGATAAAAACTGAAACACAAATAGTGGAGCCAGATCGCATTGAGCTAGATAGCGCAACAACATGAACTTAAGCGAACTGAACGACTTCGAACGGGACCTCCATTAAATGTGATACAATGGCTTCAAAGATGCTATTTACTACCCGATCCTCTACAATGTGCACAGTGCAATTGCGAAATGGAATCGACAGAGAGGACTGGTAACCATGTAGATGGATTTCTATGGTAAGTAAAGCGTTGTCGTTTGCTTATTTCAACGCAAGAATGAGTCGAGTCTAATTATTAGTTGATGTAATGATGACCCTCTTGCTCGAAAAAAAATTACGCACAGCCCGAATGCGTGACTGTTGAAATCAAATTTCGTAAAAAACAGAACTTGAAAAAAATTTCATTTCGAAAACCTGCTCACAGAAAAGATGTTAAGTTCTGACCGGTTCTTCCCAAACTAATACCAAATTGAAAATTCTGCTGATTCTGTCGTTTGATTTGTAAGCGTAAAACCTCTTCCTTGATAACACTTAACATCTATTTTCTACAGGTGATGCAGTGGTTGCAGAAAAAGGCGGAGTTTACGATCAAACAGTTTCTTCGCCGAATTTCCAAAGGTGCCTCTTCTTACGCTACTTAAGATCATCTACTACTTCGTTCAGGATGACTCGCAGCGAAGAATTTTGCGAACCCTGAATTTGAATGCAAGTTTGGTGTCACAAATATGCAGACGCCTACAAGATGTGTGCTTTTTGGACTTGCAGACGCGTCCAGTAATACCATTTGGTGGCCCGGGTGCTGTGGTGAAATGTGATGAAAGTAAATTTAATCACAAAGCAAAGGTTAACGTTATACAAAAATAAACGAGTGCATCTTCTAAACTGTATTGCATCTGGTCCGGATTGCTCGAAAGGTGGATGACGCTATCCACTGGATAGATCTTTATCCAAAGGATAGCGGGGTTTATTTTGTTAACATTTATCCACTGGATAGAAATTTATCCGGTGAGTAGGGTTGACCAGCCTTCGAACAACTGGGGCCTGAAGTTTTAAAACATATTCTACTTCTCAAATTTTTTTAAATCGAAATGCAGTTCCTGATTGTATGTTGTTTGAGCGGGAACTTAAATCGCGAAAATCGAATAGGGGGTACTGAAGGGTATCGGAATCCCAGCTCATTTTCAGAAGAGGAAAGTTTCGCCCAAATTCTATAACTTTTATCTTTTTTTCAATGATACTCTCCCGTACGAGCCTTCATCTCAAGCTAGTTCCAGTCCAATACCGAGAATACGAATATGGTCTATCAAATTAAATTCCTGAGAATACTCTGGAAGGACGTTTGCGATGTGCGCGCGCACAAAACTGCAATGAGAGTTAAATCACGCACATGTATGACAGCTAATAGGGTCGCAGATTTTACGGTTGAAGGCCAAATATTCCAGTTGATATATTTTCCGAAAGTGGCCTTATTTTCGTTAAAAGTTACATCATGTGAAAATTCAACCATTCGCGAAGATGAAGTCCCACAAAAAATATATTTCACAGTTTACTAATAAGAGTACATAAAAAATGAAAGCTATGGTGTTCTTTTCTGCCTGATTGACTATGCTACCTTTTGCAATGTCGCCCTAATAAGAAAAAAAATCTTGAGTAACATTTCTAACTTGGATGGTTTATTTGGACCCAACATATTGACGAGCTCCCAGTTGGCTTGTTAGCCCAGTTGGTAGAGTGCTGCACCGGTATCGCAAAGGTCATGGGTTCAAATCCCTTACGGGCCTGAATTTTTTTCAGGTCCTATTTTCAACTACTCGTTTCAGTAGTGTTCTTAGCTGCGAGGATCTTTTAATTTCATCTCTTCACCGCAGTGCAAATATATGAATTTCATATATCTAAAATCATCAATAATTGGTTGTGTTAGCATGTTTCGTCGAGATACGAAACACGAAAATATCTTTTTTACATTTCAAAGAAGTCCTCGATCCACTAAGAAACACAAGCACTCAAAGGAAAAGCGAAAATACTGAACGATAAGAAGGCAAAGACGGGAAACAAAACTTACCACTGCAAAATGACGCGAGAAACGAAGCTTATAACTGCTACGACGAGGAAAACAAACTCACAAAGAATCGAGGCAAAATGACAGCGAAAGCAAACAAACGGTCTTAAGGAGCCGGATTTGCATATAGCGCGGAATAATGCGTGCAAAGTTCACATCACTGACATGTGGGGTAACGTAACAAACACAATATGAATGAACAAGTGACGTTACATGGCATTTGTTTACAGCAATTCTGGCCTCTCTACGTGCTACTAATTTGGATTTCCATAATAAAATTATTTACACACGTGATTTGACATACCTGCATAATGATTTGCAAATGTTTCGAGTATACCACGACGAGGCCCTAGTCACATTAAAAAAAAATAGATGAAAATGAATCAAATTTAGAAACCTATGAAAACCACGCAAGTGAAGAAAGATGTGGAATTGTGAACATTATGCAAGGTTTTGATGAGTTCAAAATTAAAAAGGTATTTGTTGACTCGTGAAAACGGAATTTTTATCCCTCCCCTTCAGGTCATCCAAATGTCGAGGTTTTGATGAACCATATGTAATTAAAATTTGGTTGAACTTCTTGAGGTTAATTAATTTCAATCAATGACACTCAGCCAGGTTGGATTAAAATATTTTGTTTCAAAGGCGCGCTAAAAAAAGGGGATAAATGCCCCATAACAATTTTTTGTACCGCAATGAAAACTTGCCGAGTGTAACTCGAAGGTTTTTCAGTTATTAGATAGTGTTGCAGTTACGCTTGCTCTATAGCCAATCCACTAGAGCCTAGGTTTTCGCATATTGATCTAACTTTGCTGAACGAAAACACTTCCAAATGAGTGCCAAAGACTTGTATAATGCATTTCCGTACTTCACTTTGAGATGGGTTTTTGGCAACCCCTTTTCACTCTGACATCTATGGTGCATCACCGGAAATGCGCATAAAAAGCGCAAAAAATAAACTCATAATACCTAGCAATCTTGACCTCACGCTCGGTCAATAACGCATAATTATGTAATCATTGATTGGTAAAGTGTGTTCGTTCTGTATTAACACCTTGTGGGGTGCTCTCAGGAAGTATCACAAACCAGTGGCAAAATTGAACACTTCAATAGGGTCTAACAGCTCAACGAGTTGGTAAAGGACTTGATACAAAGGCAATGGTCAATTTTGAAGAGCAGAACAAAATTGAACAGTTACAGTGTTCTCCCTTGTATGGCACTGTAGTTCATTCGGTTCCAACTCACGGGACCTCATTTAGCCAACGGGATTCAAGGCTCTCGCATAAAATCAAGGCAATTGTTCGTCAGCCAGTCTATGATGGTGCCCAAAGCCTAGAAGCGCACGGTATCCAGAAAGAATTGAAACGAATAGAATGCGTTCTCTTGGCGTTAGACACAATATTTGTTCTTTCTTACCCGGAAATTCATTTTTCGGAGAATTATTATTTGGGAACAAACATAGCAGTCGGTTCAGTTTCATTTCATAACATGGTAGTACGATTTCTTGAACATTGTAGGACTACACTGGATACCATGGTGTCTAATGGGCTCATAAACTAGGTAAGCGATCAAATTCTGGTCCAGCATGAAAACGCTTA
The DNA here is from genome assembly GCF_036669915.1 of Pocillopora verrucosa. Taxonomy (NCBI): domain Eukaryota; kingdom Metazoa; phylum Cnidaria; class Anthozoa; order Scleractinia; family Pocilloporidae; genus Pocillopora; species Pocillopora verrucosa. The sequence goes on from NC_089314.1 coordinate 17,671,302, forward strand.
AGATATTTGTGCCCTTAGCTGCGAATGTATGATAAGGCGAAGACAATAGTTCTTGTTCCTAACTGCTGAGAACGCAGTCTTATTTCTGTCATTTCTTGGTAACCTGTTTCACAAACGACTCAGTTTGAACCGCCTGGTTAACACAGCAAATAATCCTTAGTTTCGTTTCCAATAAACCCGACATTTATGCCCATGCAAACCTCTCAAAAACGATTTTGATGATGCAAACGTTTACCCTTTCGTAAAAAACCTGAGCTTTCTGATGGTATTGACGGAAATCGCTCAAAAAAAAATTTCATCTTAGAACATCCTCATTGCAGATAATGCCCTCATCAAAATGACTTGTCCTACAACGAATCTCTTCAAACCGAGCATTTCCATGGACAATTCCCTTCAAGTAGACTAACAAAAGCTTTTCATTGGTAGATTTGTTAATCCTCCGAACTACTCTGGTACCTTTCAGTTGAGGTTAACGTCGTTCTTTGGTGTGGAACCATGAAGAGACTGTCTCTGGAATAGATTGCGTTCGAACCTGTCCGCTCCTGTTTGAGCAACTTGACAGTTGATTTTCGGGTTTTGAACGCTTTAAAACAAATTCTATAGACACTCCTAACACAGTGGTCAGAACACGAGTTCCCGAGTGATTTAATGAGCGTCTAGCAATTGAATATCAAATTAGCGGTGTAAATGTCGACTTTTCAATTAAACCAAACTTAGGTTAATCAATGCAAGCGCTGCAGCTCATGACAACAGGCATATTATTATACAGTCCTTGTCTTTATCCTGAAAAACCCTCAGTTGTCCTTTATTCGTAAAATATTTTGATTAATTCATAATCACAGCCGATTCGATAAGAACAGTGGCTTTCCACGAAACGTGTAATTGTTTTCATATCTCTATTTGTCTGGTCACGGTAGCTTAGCATGCACTCTGTGATTATGCAACGTTTTTCCCGGAAACTCCGAAAAATGCTCTAAACAGAGCATTATATACATACCGAGATTTATACGCTAAAAAGCATCGAGATAAAAATAGCCTCTTCGCGCTAGAGAAGCCAGCTGTTTGGTCATACGATTCTTTCATCAGTGAAAACCGACGTATCGGCGTTCTGATTGGCTACATGATTACTTTTACTGGTGAACAAAACCGTGCCGCTCGCTTGCTCGCCGCCCCTCTTGACTGACAAATGGCACATTTCTAAGAGCTTAGGTGCATTTTTCTCTAGAAAGATGGCTTGAAATCAGACTAATCGTTTTCAGAGCCTAGATTCATCAGTAGAAGAATTTATAGACGGACAGGAAAATGAAAGCGCCAAGAAAAAGATCAAACAGGAAGTTTCTTTGTTCCACGAATTTCTTGTTTTGAAAGGCGAGACGAGACAAATGAACAAATAAATAGGTCTGCATTTTACTTTAGGCATTTTACTTGATAATTTAAATGTAAAGTATTTTACAAGGAAGCCATTTCAGTGCAACTCTCGAACCGTGAGGCGGCTTGACCGCGCGTTGGTTTCCTTTGAAAGAAAATAAAGATATTCCTAGCTTTGAGTTCTGTTAGCTTATGAATCTCAGTATGTATAAAATAAATAAGTTATTTCACAGTTTGTTCGCTTGTACGATTTTAATTTACTCTTTGTTTTACCTTTAGAACTTTCCCACGCATGCCACTCCTGATGGCTTTCAACGATAATTAGTCACCAAGAGTCTGATTGTAATAAAATTACCCTTACCGTTGGATTCTGGGAGTCTTCAGACTGAGACAGCTGCGGATGGAAGGCTTTCAAATAGAACAACGAAGCATTTTTGGTTCGCTTTAAAGGTGGACATTTATTTCTTAGCTGTTCAAAGTTTATTCAGCTTTCCCTCGAATTCACCTGCCTTTAGGCTATTTCCGTCAAATGGAAGACTGAGTTGTTTCGCTCTTTACATTTATCGTTGGGTTGTAACCGGTCAACTTTCTTCAAATTTATACATCGAGATATATGACCTGAACAGCGTTCCTTTTGCCTAAAACCAAAGCACATTAAATAAGTATTACTGATATATTTTCAAATAGCATATTTGCGGCAAAACTTTATTCAAGTGATACTGCTAGAGCTATACTGATCAAGACCGTGATCTGTTTCGTACAAACGAAACCTCTGCGGCTCGGTGCATAAATACCTCCGTCTTGCTTGATTTTGAGATAGCTAAACCAAGTAGCTTTGTTCTTGCAAGCCACATTATTTATTCTTCAAAGGAAAAAAACGAAGCGAAATATTTTCTTCAAATGATTGAACTCAGGTTCGAAGTGTGGACTTTGATCTGGTTTCTTGCTGCGCAGTTGTCCATTCTCGGATCAAAGGCACTCAACATTGACTACAGTGCATGCTGTTTACCCAAGCTCAAGCAGCGTTACCAAACGGCACAGCTTAGCAGAAACTCAGCACTTTGAGCAACCTGTAAAACGGCAGTCAAATAGTGCTATACATTAGCTTGAATTCCGAGAGGAAGAGAAATGGTCAAACAACGACACTGAGATCTGTAAAATTTTTACGAGCATTTCTTTCTGCGAGACATTTCATCCAAATGAATTGACCATTGACGAATTTCTTCAAACCGAGCACCTCCGTAGAAAATTCCCTTCGAATAAACAAACAAAAGTTTTTCATTAGTAGATTTTTTTTATCCTCCGAGTTCCTCTGGCTCCTTTCAGTTGAGGTTAACGTCGGTCATTGGTGTGGAACCATGAAGAGATTCAGTGTCCCCGGGAATAGATTGCGTTCTGACCTGTCCGCTCCTGTTTGTGGAAGGTGACAGTTGATTTTCCGGTTTTTAACGCTTTAAAACAAATTCTTCAGACACTCCCAACACGGTGGTCACAGTGATCGCTTTTTCGGACTGGATTGATGTGATATGAGTTGGATATCTTTGTGCAAATACGCCAGAAAGAGACTAGCAAAGGTTATATCGGCAGCTATACCATGCCTGAGTGGGACGTTAAATCAATGATCTCGCGACTTATATTGAACACTCCCTGCGGGTTATAAACGCTATGTTGCTCTGAAATATGTATATATAAGTTAAGTTAATTATGCTGTTTTAGGCATGTGCTCCGATAAAGCTGAATTTTATTTTTGGCAAAAGAAAACCGCTTTTTGATGCTCTTTCAAACGTGTCTCTTGGGTCCCGATATTTTCTCTACGATATGAATGTAAGAACAAGTTTTGCATCGTGAGCGAGCACATTTGAAAGTTCCAGATTGGTCATTGGTTTGAAATGAACTTCTGACCAAAAAGTTGCCTATGTTTTTGTCACGTTTAAATGAAATAAGTGGGGGTTGCGAAAAGATAGTGCCAGTCTCTGAATCTTTTTGGAGTAATTTAAAGTTTTTAATTGCGGGTTTGTGAGGGTGAAATGTAAGAGTAAATGGAACGCGTTCGGTGTTTTCCTTCTCAGCCGTTTGTAGTGCTGAGTGTCGATCAATTTGTTGGACGATAGAAACAGGATAGCCACGTTTATCGAAAGACTGGCATATTGCCGCTGATTTTTCGGAAAAATCAGAGTCGTCACTACATAAACGACGAAGTCTGAGAAACTGTGAAAAAGGTATGGAGTTCTTGACGTGTGATGGATGTGAAGACGAATACCACAAGTAACTATAGGAATCTGTAGGTTTGTAGTAAACACTAGTGCATAAACCGTTGCCTTCAATTTAAATTTTGATGTCTAGAAAAGCCAAAGAAGGGTAGCAAATTTTCCAGGTATATTTACGTATATATGAGTGGCCCCCGAAGTGAATACCCAAAGGAATAAATCGAGCCTTTAATGCACAAAATCCAGCCGTAACACCCATTTCTGAATGGCACACTTAAATCGACGTGAAGTTGTAATGGTAAGTTGGGGTATTTTCCGAGCATAATTTTGGCAAAACCTTAGATGGAGTATTACTCAGAAAGTTAAACTGATCAAGAGAACTGATCTTTTTCGTAAAAACGAAACCTCTGCTGCAGTGTTTTATTCCATAAATACTGCACTTTTTTTTTCTCATTGACTCAATGATTGATCGTTTCGACAATTGGGGGCAAGCCTGATTAATGTTTACCCGCGCAAGCCACTCCTTGATAGCTTGCCATCGTCACATTGTAACCACGTGCGTGGTCTTCAAATAGAAGTGACAAAGAGGAGTCCTATTGGAGGAAAATTACCCTTTCTGATGCAAATTGGCGAGCATGTGGCTGAGACAGCTGCGCGAGGAGGAGGCTTCCAGATAGAACAACGAAGCGTTTTTGGTGTACTTCAAAGTTGTACATTCATTTCATTCATTTTCTTCGAATTCACCTGCTTCTACGTTATTTCTGGTGAGTCATTCTATGTGTTCCAGAGTATACGATCATTTAAGGCCGAGTTGTCGTGTCGTTGGCTTTCAGCACCCCACATCAAATCCTAGCTGGCACACTTAAGTTTCTCTGTTGCTGCCACGATCTAAATCAATCGCTTGTTTCGTTTTATAAGACAAAACTTTTATTGCTCAGTGCGAGAAAATTTCACTTGGTTCCGATAGGTTTAGCGTAAAAACTTCATTCGAGTATCACTACGTGAGTTATATTGATCAAGAACGTGATCTGTTTCGTAAATACGAAACTCCTGCGGCTTCCAATAACGTTTCCCGGAAAATAGAAAATAGACATGGAAATGCATCAGTGTTTTATTCTTGGAATACTGCATCCTTCTACATTATTGTACGGTTCTTTTATTATCATGAAGTAACCCTTAGTTGTCATTTTGCTTGTAAAACACTTTGATAAATTTATAATCACATCTTCCTCGATGAGAACAGTGGTTTTCCACGAAGCGTGCAATTGTTTTGATATCTCTATTTGCATGCACTATGTGATGATGTGTCGTTTTCCCGGAAACTCCGTAAAATGCTCTAAAACAGCTTTAACTGCTACTTAAAAACTCTTTTCCCGTCTCCAAACTAATCGATCGCTTTTCGGACTCAGACGGTGTGGTATGAGCTGGATGTTTTCGTACAAATACGCTTGCAAGGGATTAGCGTATTTGTACGAAGACATTTTGTCTTTCGAAATTTGACTTGGCCCCAACAGGTTTAGCATACGTAGTATGTCAATCTTATCGCGCATTTACACTCGAAGCGAGCAGAATAAAGCAAAATCCATATCTGGGTGGCGAAGTTATCCAATGTAAGTTAGGAAGAGGTAGGCAAATCCTAAAATGCAATTTAACAGCTTAAGAACCTTTTATTTTTTTTTTTTAAACAGCGGCTGACTATATGTCCCGTACAACGCGCAGCGCTTCGCCAGTCGATCTAAATATCCTAAATTCGTGAAATGATTAAAACTAATATGCGAAAATTAAGAGACATAAACGAGACGAGATCCAGTGTGCAGAAGCCCACTTTTCCATTTTACTATTTATGAGCAAGGAATTCATGAGAATTAACCCGTCATGAAGAGGTCATCAGATTCTCTGCTGACGAATCACATGATCCGTTCATCATAGCTTTGCCAGGGGGTCTGAATGGTGCTGGGGTCCTCATAAGAATTTCATTACTTTTTCAGTAATCAGTAAAAATCTTCGATTTTGATCGGCACTCGGTAAATCTCAGTTAACGACTAGTTAAAGACTCAACTAGTAAGTTTGTAAAGTGCTATCAGTTGACCACAAATAACTGTTTGAATTAAAGTGAGCAGAAATCGTTCAAGTACAACCCTTTTACGACTTAAAATAATCGATATAAAGAAAAGAATCGATAGTAAAAGATTGTTCCCTACATCAGAAATGGATTACATTTATTATCGATTTCTCTGTAGTTCAGCTCTAAAATTATTCCACTGTAATAATCCGCCTAAAGTCAAGTAAATATTGTCGAATGATCCCCTCGACTTCATCTCGGGATCAATCGACAATATTTACTTCGCCTGCGGCGAATACTTGCCAGTTTTTAAAAGTTTTTTGATTATATTGCAGGAAATTCACACAATGTCGGATGAAACCGCATTTCAAACGTGCTTATGGGGCTTGCGGGACTACTTGTTAAGAGAAACTGGCAAAGATATGAGCGAGGAGCTACAATCTGTTTTAAACCTAGATGAAACATCAAAAAGTCTGAGAAAATTGGTTGAAGAAGGACATGGAACGAGTCAACTTAAAGAAATACTGAGTGACATGGCGTCTATGGTTAAAGACGACTATATTAACCGTTTGACGCAGACGATATTCTTACAGAGCCAGGCTGAGAAGGTGGATCAGCCTTCAAAAGGGTTGCCGAAAGAAATACAACCTGTAGTCAAACGGTTAAAGCTTTTTATTAAACGCGCCTGTCATGCGAAGGAAGACGTAGACAATATAATGAAAGTCATCCATAACACGGTAAGATTTCAGATTTCTATCATGCGCATGATGCATCCCAGTTTAAAAGAAAGTGGTGTGTATATATAATAAATAATGGATGCATTGAGCAATAACTAATCAAGGTTTCTACTTTTTATTTTCTACCTAAAGATCAATGAAAGAATGGAAACACTTTCATCTTGTTCGGAGAGAGATCTTAAACCAATAAAAATGAAAATGCTTGAATTGGATACAGAGCTGAAGATATGGGAAATCTCTTAAAGCAGACAGAAAACGTCTTATGTGAATTTGACAAAGACATCAAAGCTTACAAGGCACGGGAAAGCCAAAGAACTCGATTCACAATAGCTTGCACTTTTGCTATCATAGGTATGCAGAAAACATTTTTTCCATGTTTTCCTCATTTTGCCAGTGAAAGTTAATTTTTGTTGCGGAAGACAAAAATCCTGGAGAAGAATTCCTCTTGGGTCATTTGCACGGATTCCAGCTTCACTCGTCATTTTGCTTTTCTCTACAGCGCTGTGTTGCTAATTGCGTTGAGATATGGGATAAGGAAATGCCTCAGTAGCTAATTAAATGGCGAATTAGGAATCAAACGAACCATAATTCCAAACTTTGGCTCGACTTAACTTCACCTTCTCACTTTCTTGATAAAACGTGCTTGTATGAAGCTTAGCTCTTAAATGATGGAACCGAATCTTTTTATTAAACATGACAAGGTGTTTCCATGTGAGCTCCAAGACGCAGTCATAAATTATTCATGAGAGAGTTTAGAACTAGTTCAAATAGTGCAGTAGCTTTCACTTTTTATTATTACATATGTTATCTCGGGCGCTTTACAGGCGTCCAGGCTTGCTCAACTGAGTTTTCTTTAACTAATCTCTCGACTCCCGCCCAGACTCATCATCAACAAAGTGGGTTATGAAAATGCTGCAAATGAAACCCACTCTAAATTGAAATTCTAAATGGATTTTGAATTTTTCTGTTTCATTGCTTTCTGCATAGGATTGACTGGTGGAACTGCAGCAATCGGTCTTGGTCTTGGCGGAATACTTGGAGCGGGGATTGCACTGAACGCAAGCGCTGCTGGCGCTTCGATTGGGGGTGGTGCTACCGTAAGTGCGTTTAGTGCCTCTTTTCTTGGTTATAAAATGAAAAAAAACGTCCAATATGAAAAAGAGGAGAAAGCGCTTAACACAAAATCACAAGAGTTCAAAACTGAAATTGAAGGAATTAAGCACGATTATAAAGAGAGGTCCATAAGGCGTGAAGGGTTACGAGAGGAAATAAATTTACTGAAAGAATAAATTTTTAATCAACGCTTAGTGATGTGAATCCTTAATAGCCAGGCCAATTTCGACATTTGGAAACTCAGGAAGATAAATAAATAAAACTTTAAGTCTTAAGAAAATAACTATACAATTATATTTCAGTATCTCTCTTTGACATCTGTGGTGTAGCGCCCAAATGCAAATTTAAATCCGAAAGACTTTTTGTTCGAGCATTAAGGCAATTGCTCCAGGAAGTTACTCAAATATGAGCAATAATCTAGTCCCTTGGCTTAAAGCCATGAAAGCTAATTTTTCAGCTATATTACAAGGGTATTTAATCATGTTTCAGCCCGGCGATATATTTAAGTTAAAATTCTGGAGCCCATGGCTTCTGTGGTTTGACTTGTTATAGAGTACTCCTCATTAGATATCAGATATACCTAGAAATATTACGTTTGCAGTTCTTGTTAAAGAAACGATTACTCAGTTGAACGCTCACACGGCTTTCCTGTTCCGCAGTATTCGGTCTTTTTGTAATTTGCTAAGTGGCCCAGCTTTCAATTGTTTATACTGCATACTTTTTTCTTTCTGCTGAATATCTATTTACCAGGTATGGGCTGGTGAACCATTTTGAAACACTACAAAAAGGCAGCAAGAGTACTTTGTAAAGAGATTCTCACCAGTATTTCCTTCATGGAAGTTTTATACTGTGATGTAATATGCCTTCAATCACAGATTTCTCTTGAAACTTATCATTATGGCTGTATACTTCACAGCCTCTCGTACGCTTACAATGTTTAATTTCAACTTCCTCCACAACTTTCTTGCGCTCAACTTTATTCTTGAATGCTACATATTTTAACCCATTCATTTGATCTCTGCCAATCAGCGTATTGAGTACTTATATAGAGTGTTAGGACAACTAATCAAGCACTATTGCTATCAGTGTTGCCTTAGCCAATCTGATTTATACTCTCTAACCTTTCATCACCCAGGGCGCTTATAAAGCCTTCCTCTGTGGAGGTGCAATCTCTGTTGCCGGCGTTTGCTTGGTGTTGAAAAGATGGTTAACCAAGATGACCCTTTGCGACAAATTATTATCGATTCATCGTAGTTACGCATGTTTTACTCCGGAAATTCGGCAAATTGCCTGTAGTTACAGAATGGAGAAGGCTGATTGATTGTTTTCTTTGCTTTACATCATAATCCATAGCAAAGAAATGAGAAGAAAAGGAATTTTGGCTGAATTAATGTAAAACCTCTCAAAACCAAGTCAAAATATAAAATTGAATTTTTTTTTTTTACTTTCTATGGCTACTTAGTAAATAAGTTTCTAGAACTAGCTGAATCTATACCGTTCCCTCGTTCTCTCAATGAAGACAAATGACTTTCAACAAATCTTCCTTTGTTTTCCCTTTGTAAAAGCTGCCTCGATAAATAAGAAGTAAAGATTAATGAAAGTGAGTGAACAAAAATAATATTAAATTGAAGGAGAACTTATATTTCACGGAGATCAACCGACTGAGGACCCTTTAAATACAAAAATGTCAGTGAAATATAACGAGGAAATTACATTGGAATAAAACGAAAAATGACACAAATGTCATTGCACCAGCTTATTATGATGTCAGAATGGGGAATAGGGTAGGAAAAGAAATGTTGAAAATCGAGGATTTTACCGAGTGTTGTCAGAGGCTAATGATTCATCACATTTGGTCAGAGATTCCAGAATTGTTGGCGGAAGAATTAGGTAGGTTCTAGTAAGACAGTTTTCCTTTCCCCAACTGTTGCAAAGGATGGAATGACAGGTGAAGTTATTCGCCGAATAGTTCGCCTCCCGTTATCTCTCTTGAGATCAGGAAAACGAAAACCTAGATTTGGATCAAGAATGTTCGTCTTGCTTTACACGTACACAGGGGTAACAGAAACTGAGACTAACTTTTCCTTATCTACCTTAAAGGGCATAGTGTACTTATTACCAATATCATAATAATTAGTCCGCAAAATAAGTTTAATTAGTCTGAGTTCAGGTCTTCCAGCGAAGGGATCAGGGTTTATCTTAGTATTGCAAATATAACGTATATATATTCAAGTTACTGAGATGTAAGTATGACGTATATCACGTTTATTATTACATTAACATACGGTAAGCTCACATTTTAGAGGATGGACACTTTTGCACGTTTTTTTGATATTCATATAAGCCTACATCTTATAGAATTGGCACCTTTTTTGTTAGTTTTCATGTTCGTATTCACTTCTAAGAAAGTATAATCACGTAGAAGCTTGATTTGACCATACAAATTTTACTTCTCGAACTCTCAGTTACCAGATGGATCAACATTTTTTCTCGGCCCCGATAAAATATTTTTTCAAATAATGACAAATGAGGCGGAAATCAAATGCAAAACAAAGCAAAAACAAATTAAACGCAGAAAAACGCAACAACAACAACTGAGAAAGAGGGAGGGAGGGGGAGGGGGAGGGGGAGGAAATCACTCCTAAGATTTGACTTTTGCTTTGTTCAAAACGGAGAATTGATGATTCTTTCTTGGAACTGGTTTGAGAGACGATTAAAATTTTTTAATACAAGGAGTTTCACTAGTTATGCCATATATATTTTATGGTACGTGGTTACGTGTTAACTTTTTTCCATATAAGCTCAGATAGTAGTATAACCAGTATATCTTATACCCTTTTCACACCAGAGCTTAAACATGTTTTAAAGTTTTTTTTTGTCAAACAAGATTTAAATTTGTTTTCTATGTAGAAGCTATTTAACCCGAAGTTTGTGGTCTTCAAATTTAGCAAATTCAAAATACAAATTAGTGCCTACTAGACTCCTATGGAAAATTCAGTTTTTAGTTCTGTTTCTGATTATCATTCAGTTAAACACTGGTGTGAATGGGGTATTATATACACATTATTGCACCGTTTATACAGAGTCAGTCCATAAGCAGTGTCAAGACCGTGTGATTTTTGGTTACCATGGGCGCAAACCTTTTTTCGCTCCTGCTACTCCCTGTTCAAGAAAAGTTGCATTCCTCTTTGAAATCGTGTAACATTGTTCGGTGTGACTAGATTTCCACAAAAACGGGAAGTAAGAAATTACTTCAATTTTTTTTTTTTTTTGGACGACTTTTGTAACTTTGCTGAAGTCAATGGTAATTTTAAGAGCACCTTTTGACGCTGGTAAGCAAATAATTTACCGTCTAGATCGATCGAAGACTGACGTATAGAATGTTGATAAATTTTTACTTTGTTATAATGAATTCAACGTAGATTGATTTTTATATCCAATTAAAGAAGCTATGTAATCACTATGTTTATCTGAAATAAACCATTTGAAATGTCTTTGGCTGTTGTTATCAGTTTTCACGCTTAGTTGATGGATTTTCTTGAGCGACAACTCGTAACTTTTCTTAGAAATGAAATCTTAGCGTTTAACTTGCGTTGGCAATTACGGAAATTGCACTATTATTTTCATTCCAAGCCATTTTACATTTACCAGTTAGCTTTGGTTCCCATTATAAACGCCTCACTCGCCTCGCATGTCTCGTCCTATGACTGACTTATTCAAACCGTATGTCTCCGCGGACAAGTCCTTTCGGATTATGTGCCGCTTATCTGTATATTTTTACACACTTAGAAATAAATTATCAGTTCCACTTACTGTCGGGATAACTATCTTTTCGTTCAATGTATAATGACAAAAAAATTATTAGATTCGGTTTTTGTGATATCCATAATAATCCAGGTCGAGGTAGAGGATACACAAAAACCGAATCTAATAAGTTTTTGAAAAAATAATTATCACGACAGTATGTGGAACTGATAATTTACTTCTATACAAATCAGCGGCACATAATTCGATTGACAAAAAGTCGAAGCATTAGACATTATGTGAAAAATTGAGTAAAAGCTAATTGAGAAAGTAAATAACAAAAAATAAGTTAAAACTGAAGAAAATATCGAAGCAAACCTGTTTTTGCTTCCTTACTGACGGCAAGCAACACAAAGCGCGCGAACTTGACATGATAACCCTTAAAAATCATGCACCGCGGTCACACGTGACACGATTACCCGTTTTCTTGAGTGATCTCGAATGATTGTTGTATAATCTGCAGTTAGATGATGTCGCAAGCGCTGATTTCGAAGATTCACTCTGCGCTTTCGGTCAATCAGAAAAGAGATAGTGAGTTGAATGTCTAATAAAAATGCTTAATTGCCATGATTGAACATAATCTCGTTCAAAGTTCTAAGTGATTTCCAAGAAAGACCGGAAGACACATACAGCAAAGAATACGCAGATAACATGAAATACAAGCAACGTTGCCACTAAAATATTTTTCGGTGATACTTTTTTTTTTTAATTTACAGCTTTACCATAGCTAGATCATTGCGATTTTTAGGAAGAAAATGAGAAATTTAACTGTCAGTATGAGACATGTTCCATAAGAAGCATAGTAAATCAGTTTCTTTCTTTTTCTCAGAAACACCAATGAAACTTGAATTTACATATTTTCAGGTTATCTGTTTTCCGAGTTGTTTCTTTAGCGATTTTATTTCGCTATTTACTCGGAAGAAGAATCGAAAGATACAAGTTTTCCATCCTGAACCCAGAACCTTCCAATCCAAACCACAAAGCCAAAAAGCAGTGAAACAGTCGCTTGTTCAACATGGAAAAGCCGTGAGCTTAGCAACAAGATCAATTATGATAACTGAACATGAAAGCGATTTTCGCACTAATGAACATTACTTCAGCAAATAAGGCCCGAAAAAAATTCAGGCCTATGCGGGATAGAACGCATGACCTAAAAGGCGAATATATTAATCTTTCTTTCCTTGGGGTGCATTAATTAGCGTTTGTTTTCCGTTATTCAATTTGTCATTTGGGTGAAAGGGAGCAAGTACTAGTAACAGCTGTTGGCTATTATCTACATGTTCTTCAGTTATGTGATACGAAAAAAAGTCCTCTGAGCTATTTTTTGCCAGCCCAAGGCTGAGAAGTAGGGGCTGTTCAAGTCGCGTGATAATCAGGTGACGAACAGCGAAAATACTAGCAAAGCATTTTCGATTTAGTAGAAGGTAGGTATTTACTCCTTTCGTCCTAAGTATATGAAATATTTCTTAACAGCTAATTCTGTTCGAACTTAAAGCGGTAGGTAAGGTTGAGAGAACTTTTTGATAATTGTGCTGTAGGTCAGTCATCTGATAGGATTCGGTAAAAAGTTTACTTGTCTTCCGCTCATAGCTCACAGTTCTTCATAGTCTCTCGAGGAGAAAAATACCAACAAAGCACTTTAATATTAAAAAAAAAACATATTTTGCAAAATCAAATGGCGCTCAGTTATATGTTTCCTAAAGGAATTTTTTGTTACATTTCGCTACAACTCGGTTTGTGCTGATGAGACTAAATCGTACGAATATTTCTCAAAGTTGATTCGTGTAGATAGAGGCCATATCCTGATTCGCTTTGACGAAGGGCTAACGCTAGAACTAGAAACGATCTGACAAAGGGCTAACGCTAGAAACGTAGGCCTCAGAGAGTCTTTATTGTGTCATTTTACAAAAATCAGAGTATCCGAACCGGTAACAATCGAATGACGACAGCTCTTCTTTCGACTTTAAAAATTACTTCCGCTCAGGTTTTCGAAACATCAGTCGCTACTGCCGACAAATGTCCTTCCTAGTTCTAACCTCACCCGGACGATCAGACTACACGATCAATTAAGGGAAGTAACGACCTCTAAATCTAAACCAGACTACGGATTATTTTGAGGGAATTCTAACCGCAGTTCACGGCAACAGACTTCGCGATTGTGATTAGTACACCGACTTGAAAGTTGCATTTATGGATAAAATTTGAAATGATGAATGCAATCATCTTAAGTCAACAGTTGTGTATTTGTAGCTTTCGATCATCAAAGACGATCGAAGATTTTAGACACATCGATTTCCCAAGAAAATGGCGACTCTTTCGTACTATATATTAATGTGCCTTAACAGTGCAAAACTTTGAAATGTGCTTACCTTTTCTGTTGCCTCTGTGTACAATGTGATTGAGTGGAATGAAATCATCAATTTCGTCCCCCTAAGATTTATTTAAAACTCAATTCCTTCAGAGGGTGCAATTTTTGAAACAATCGCAGTAAGATAAACGACAAATTCACTTTATTCCGGATTTTCTTGGAAAATGTTCATGTAATGGCTAAAGGATTTCAAGACTTCCGGTGGAATCAGAGACGAAAGTATACAATCAACCCCAAAAATACTGCATATACTACAAGTAAAATTCGGTTGTTGCCCTTTAGCACATATTGGATCAATATCGTGAAAATTTAGTTTCAAAACACTTTGATTGATTCATAAATGTAAATTGCAACCTTTTAGATTTCGTTTTTCAAAACGTAGTCGACCTTGTCACGATAGCTAAGCATACACACTGCGGTCATGTTTTGTTTTTCCGGAAAACTCCTTAAAATTCGTCAAAACAGTTAACATAATGCTGCTTAAAACTTCTGGGCATTTTCAGAGGTTTCGATAAAAGCCGCCGTTTATAGCGGCCTACCACCTGCTATAAAGTCCAATAAGTCCTCTTACCGCTGTTTGTTTAGCCTGCGAGCTTAGTGTAGTGTTTTGTTCTCGCCTTATGGCCTTCTTTCCGGGCACAGCTGCTTTTTACACCATCAGCAGCCGCTTATGGGAAAAAATATTGACTCCCCTGCACCTCTGCGAAGTAGCGATCAAAATAGTGCGTCGAAAAGCGTGGAAAATGAGATGGATGCTTCCGTACAAAAGCGTCGGTTAAAGAAAGTTAAATTTACGTTATGGCATACCGAGAGGGACTCGAAGGTATGGATCTTCTCTTGAAATAATACGTGTTTAGAACTAGAACATGCATGTAAATGAATTTTAAAATGAGTGTGCTAATCTCGGGAGGAAAATGAAACGAAATTTGAAATATGATCACAGAAATCTGGGGTTTGAGATGCATAAACACGGTTCAATCACCAAATTTATATTGTTACTAATCTTTTTGGAGTATCGCGAACGACTTTTTCGTTCCTGTTGGCTTTTTTAATCCTGGATTTTGATTTAGATTGAAGGTCATACGTCCAGAATAGAAGTTCTGCATCTTTCTATCCTTCATCCCTGTATATGTATGCAGTGAAATCAGGGAGTCAACATGAGGTTTTCTGTTACCGGAGATGTTACTTAGGTGTAAGGAACAAGGAACAAGTGTTAATTTAAGGAAAAGAACCCTAATACTAGCTATTTGACAGTGTTTAAAGTCCATTTAATTATATGATAAAAAGTGCTCCGAGCTATTGTTGACTGACCCAAGACTGGTAGAGCCTTCTAGCGTGGGCTGTTTGGGTTGCGTGACAGGCTCATGAACGATCGGCAAGACAACCAGCGAAGCATTTTCAATTTGATTTTTAAGCAGACGTAAAAGTTAGGCATTCACCCCTGGCTTCTTTGTTGTGTTAAATAGTTTTTCACAGTTCATTCTGTGCAATCAAAAAAAAGGTAGAAAGGTTGAGGGAATTAGTTAATCAATATTCTGTAGGTCAGTGTTGGCCGAGCGACCGTTTTGGTTTGCTGCGGCTCATTTATCATCCGCTCATGGTTACCAAAGTTCCCCTTCTCTCAAATAGAAGTAAAAAACAATAATAAATTCCTGAACTAAGTCTATTTATTTATAGAAAACGAGGGAAAGATCTCTTGATTTCCTTGGTTTAATGTTTTCGTGAGCTGTCCATTGAGAAGTGGTATAGTGGACAAAGCATTGAACAAACCGAAACATTTCCGAAATACCTCTTCGCTCGACAAATAGATGTACAGATTAGAATGTAAAAAAAATAAAAGGGCAATAACAACAACTATTTGAAAGAAATCCTTTCCTTTACGGTCAGGAGACGCTATGCGGCTAGATGGGAACGGCACAAAAACAATTTAAATGACAAAATTTCAAGACATCGAATTCCTGTTAGTATCACATTTTCGTTTTCAACTATAGGAATCATCCACGAAAACATTGCCCGTCAGTTGTATCTTTCCTCAATATCGACCTTGATGGGCAAGTTAAACTGATTATGAGCTGATGAGACGAAATTGCAAGAACATTTCTCAAAGCCGTAGTATGTGAAGATAGGCCAACATTGACATCATGGTCACGTACTTAACAAAACCTTCTTGAAGACTTGAGGCATACAATAAGTCGGGATGCTGAGTTTGAAATTAGTGTGACATAGTACAAACCAAAAATTAAAACTATTTCGCATCATTCATGTGATCAGAAGAGATTCTGAACAAGCTATGGTTGTTGTTGTCGTTTCTAGGAAATTCTTCAATCTAACCTTTTCGACATCACTTAAAGTTTAATGTCTTTACCTTAAATGTAAGCTTTTCTTACCTCCGTCGATAATTTGTTTTATCTTCCTTGCGGTGCTCACTGTAAAGGAAAAAATGGAGCAGATTTGCTGCGGTAGTTAAAAGAGGCTTTTATGACCGACAAAACGTATCTCTCTTTCCTGGAATAAACACTGATATTGGCTTAAATGACAATTATTCATTCGGATAAAAATTCCATCGATCTTTCAAATTACGATCGACTCAAAATAACCGTTTACATCTCCCAATGGTTCTGAAAAGAGAAAACATAGACCTAAACTAATATATTTGAGGGGAAAAAAAATTTAAAATATCGGAGATAAATAATTTTAAAAGCAGATTCCAAGAGCAGCTTACTTGGTTTACACGCCTGCATGATTTCGTGGAAACCAAAAACATAGTCATGCAATACGCGAGAGTTGTGAATATTTTAACAACAGATTCGATCGATCAAATAAATTGTGTTGTAAATTTATATGTAGTTGCTGCATATGGCTCAAGTATTTATACAAACTTTGGTAAAGGCAAGAGATTTGTTTTTCATTAAAGCTTCGTTCATCCGAGAAAGCGAAAAAAATTTCGATTATAATTTTCTCCCAAGTGAAAAACTACGATATTTCGATTTCACAACTCGCCTTCATCGACTTGCGACGACAGATTCCTCATTTCTGTGCTATTTCAGTTCCACCAACGGAGGAGTTTATATTTTCGTGTTTATATGTACCATGAGATTTCAATTTTCCTCCAACGAGTGGAAAACAGTCGATGAATACGAGCCAATCAAAGCTATGCATTATGCTTCATAAGGTGACGCGTAACGCTGTCGGCTTTATCAATCAAATTAAATGCTGAAACGGTGCGAAGTCGATATTTCGTTATCCACACCATAAGTGACTACATCTCTTCTTTCCATTACTCCATTTTAATCGTTCTTTAGACTGGGCTTCCATGCCAGGCGTTTGGGATGGTGTTTCTTTGTTCCTAGTGCTGATTTTGCTCGTGCGCAAGGCTCATGAGTATTACATCAATGATCAGATGGTCCGTGAGGGCAACCGAGTCAAACACGAATTGGAAGAGTCCAGGCGCTGTTACATGAAGTGCAAAGTAACCTTAGAGGAGACCTTGCCTTCTTTAAAAGAGATGGTTGATAAATTTGATGGTGGGTCTTCCTCACCAAAGATTAAGAGTGAATGATTTGATTTGCAAAAGGCTTTAAGAGGCTTATTCATATTTGATGCCATTTTGTTGAGCTATTAAGTCAGCAAAAGAGCCAGTGTGGGCAGATTTTTTCTTCAAGTGCCTTGGCCCGACCTTCTCTCACCTGAATTGTCATGTGAACTCAAGCTTAGAACTCTCACTGACATTATTAACCTTGGGCTGAACACGATCATGCCCGAGCGTTCTACAAAGGTGCACGAAACTAACCGACCTTGGTTGTCTGTACGACTCAAACAACTAATTGCCCGTCGTCAGAAGGCATTTGCATCCGGGAACCAGTACCTCTTTAAGATCTTAATAAATAAAGTGAATCGAGAACGTAAGCGCTGTCGGAAGGTCTATTACGAAAACAAGGTTGAAGGTCTGCGCGCTTCCAGGCCTCGTGACTGGACTGCCTTCTCTCACCTTTATCCGGGCAACAAAGTGGAAATACGAAGTGAACATCATGAGTATCAAACAACTGAAGTCAGACAAACAAAGTATTTTGATCTTGACTGGTGTAGCTTATTCGATCATGATAAATTGTTTATACATTACTCGATTTATATTAATATTTATAGGTAGACACAAGGTACATAAGGCTTACAACATTGTTGTTTTAAGTTTCGTAAAACTATTACTATTAACAGATAAGTGTTACTCTCTAGGTTAAAATGTAGATGAATAATGTTAGACGATACAAATCGCTAACAATAGATACTGTATGTCGCCTAGGCATCTTTTTGTAATTTACTCAATTGGTGTTGGGAAATAAAGGGAAATGTATATCTAAAGGATCTGAGTGAAGTTTTCCGTCTGCTTCGTTTGTGAATTATTAAGATAATTAATGTGTGATTAATTTCCACGGGTGTTTCTCTTCTCACTCAATCGTCAATTTTAAGCTTATCGTTATTTCCACTTTTGTCTTGTAATTAGTTTCTAGTTTGTTAAGTAATGTTTTCAATACTAAGATATTCATAGACGTAAGACTGAAAAAAACCGCTTTTCATTAATTTATCGATCAGGGAGTCAACGAGCTCTGATAAGAGCTCCTGATCGCAAGAAGTTTTTGATCGATCGAAGATCGATCGGGGAGTCAATGAGCTCTGATAAGAGCTCCTGATCGCCAGAGTTTTTGATCGATTGTGGACTCAATGTTGAGAGCTCCCGATCGCAAAACATGTGCTGCTCTATGAGGGACCAAATGAGCTCTGATAGCAACTCGCTAACACAAGACGTTTGTTGATGGATTGGGAAATTAACAAGCTCTGATAAGAGCTCCCGATCGCAAGAAATTTACTGGTCGATCGGGGTCGCTAAGCACTGGTACGAGGTCCCATACATATTGGTACTCCCTATGTAGCGAGCCACTGCGCCCACAATTTGTGACTACAACTGACGTATTAATGGTCTCTTGGTATCAGCCTATCATAATTCGATGTCGACCTTTTAAGTAGTGGAGGTGCTACGTAACGGCTTTTTTAAGTCTCTTTTTGAAATCTTCTCGACTCTTTCAATTACCTCAGCAAACTGTTAATATCAGAATAAAAAGCTAAGACTAATTATGTAACGATATGATTTTCAAATTATCGTCCTAACGCTAAAAAATATATATAATTAAACGTGGAAACTGCGAGATTTTACTAAGTTCAGCAAGGCGTAAATGCTGCCAGCTCCTATCTAGTCAGCCGTAAACAGTTGTCGTTGGATCATAACCGTAATAAGTGTTAAACTGTAACCGTCACTTGTCACGGGCATTTGTTTGGTTGGTATCCACCTGAGCTTTTTGGAAAGTGAGTAATCTCATAAAAGGCGAAACTCCTTATTACCTTTAGTACTAAATTACATGATCCTTTAAATAATTTATAGCATTACCTAATCCTTTGTACCTTAGACTAAAATAGAACTGTTTTGCAAAGTTTTGTTTGGTTGAAGTTCGTTGGTTAAAGCGGATTAAACATACGTTGGAGCCAAATGGATTGCGTTGAAGTCATTGATTCAACAATAGTCCACAGCCGTGATAGATTCTGGTCTTCACCCAGCTAACGAGTATTTCTTCAAAGACAAAGAAAAGCCCATCCGTTCGTGAGAGTATTTTGAGTTATTCTACGTCTGTCGTGTTACTTTTGAAAGCACAGGAACTTGTTTTCACAGTTAACCAGGTGCTAAAGTTTCCCAATTCAACATTGTTACGGTCAAGTTCTCTTCTTTTTAGGATTATCTTCGGCTGGATCAACCTGTGGCGTGTGAAAACATCAAATGTTACTCAAATATTCAAATAATTAACCAAACCAAAAGTTCTTCCTTTTTGATAACCTGCATACATTAATTGTGCTCCAGAAGTTGTAAATTGTTTTTATGAGGAAGGAACAAAGTTATCAACATATTCTATTTTGAATGAAAACTAATTATAAATGTTGCAACGAAAATGTCCGTAAAGCTATAATTATAATAATACTACCTTTCTATGTAAACAAACCATTATGAAACAAAAAAATTAAAAAACATTTATTCTAATCTAGTTTTACTTTAAAATCCAAATCTTTTTAACCTGCAGTTGAATAGGAAAAGCGTTAAAGTCTTTCGAACTCGAACTCGAACTCTCAAGGGAAAAATACATGGATCACGTTAGTAAGGGTCTGAGTTAACTGGTAGTAAGTGACTGACAAGATTAGATCTTGTTCGAGCGTTGGGGGGGGGGGGGGCTCGAGTCAAACGCGTTCGAGTCAGAGGGGTTCCGCTGTATCACAAACCAATCACAAATCAAATCTCGCAAAATTTTATGATCAGCAGTCAATTACACAATGAAAGGTGTAAATTTGTGCTGGTTAGATGGACTAGAGAGAGGTTGATTAATTAGTTGCATTTTAAAATTAACCACTGTTCAAGCCAGCTAATAAGATTTCATATATTTTTTAAGAGGGAAGCAAAGGAGGGGGGGATGCTGATCCCGTTTTAAGCACGATTATTGGAAAAATTCACGCGTAACGTAAATAAAAGAGAAAATTCAAATTTTTTGTCTTGTATAAAAGGTTTCAGGGGAATCTTGAGGTTTCCACGAACTGAGAGGAAACAATCACGAGTCACGTTTACTCTAGGAGGCAAATCACACCTCACGCTGGTTCATAGATGGACGAATCGAGCTCGAGTTTCTGTAAAAATTCCTGTGTGACATTAATTTTGGCCTTAATCACATGTCCCTTTGCCACCCTCTTTAGAAGATAGTTAAAAATAAAACAGAAACAATAAGAACTTATTCTGATTAATTGAACAATTCCTCCCCATTGACGTTCCTCCGCCCATTCGATTATCGCGGATATAATTGCCAACGTTAAAGGAGCAGTGTGACGAGTTAAGTCATTCCCGTTATGGAAATAATACGAGATTGGAAAACATCATTTATACGACGTAAACATTATAAATCTAAAATAATCATAATCGGTGTTATGAATTTTTAAATTTAATCTCTATCCTGTATTTTAAACACCCTGTTATTTCTGCATTAACTGCAGTCAAAATGCAGAACTTACAAATGTATATTTAGGAAAATAGCTAATTGGTAATCGCTACTTTTCACACAAAAGGGAATTCATTCCCCCTTTCCCAGTTGAAATGGACGTTTCTCATTTTTTTCTAAATGGTGGAGGACTGTTGGATTGAACCAATTGAGCTCCGATTTTAAACTTGGCTAAATTAATTTATTATTTTATGTTTTTGGGGAGCATACATGTCTGTTAAAGATTTGTCGTAGTTAATTATCAATGATGAGGATTTACCTGGGTAGTTTTGTGTTGCATCCCAGCGGACAGAAAAGCACTGTCCCTTTTCTGCCGGACCAGACGCTCTCTTGTAAGTTCTCGATTGCTTCTCGCAGTTTTTGAAATGCGCTTTTATCTGCTACCGTGCCTCCAAAAGGTCGCATCCGAGATGAGGGAATTTTTGAACACGCTATTGCACTCTCTAGCATACCCTTCCATTGACAGCCTGAGTTAGTGCGGTACGTTCCTAAATTCTTGGCAAGCACTTCTAGACTGACAATCAGATGAAGATTGTCGCGGTGGAAGCGTTAGCAGCAAACGGAAGGAGGAGCTGTTGTAGCAGTGGCATTGTCTGCCAGCGAGATGACGGACTTCAGTCATGCACCTAAAATGGCCACATGTCAGGCCCGACTGGTTGATCATTATTTCTAAGCTGTGACTGAAAAAGAGAAAAATTGGTCGTTTAAATCACTTGAATATCATGCTTGATTGTTTTCCTCAGAAAGTAGTTTTTTTTAGCTTTTTCATCCCTGAATTGATTTTCTTAAAATTACGTTAGAATTCAGTTGGTGGAACTCAATGTAGCTACCACAAAAACTTTCAATGAACATTTTCATTCGCTGGTATCCGTTGAGCATAGGTGTCGATCACTCATTTAAGGAGAAAAAGCACCGCAGAGAGCGTCCTATGAAAAATAAAACAAAGGTTCCCAAAAAATAAACCAAAACAGATGAAATTTATCCTCTTTTTCTTATCGCGCCTGTCCTAAGCGAACAATTATCTACAAAGCCGACATCGTTGTTGTCCTTATAAAAATTAAAGAAAAGCGGGAATGCATACCTATTTCACAGCTTGCTATGCTTTTCGTGTGAAGTTAGTTGTCCAGGAAAAGAACTTTGCCCCACACGTTACGTTCACTGATTATTGTGCTATGCTCAGCTGTCTAGCTTTGAACTTGTATACCTATACCAGATTGATAAAAAAATTCAATATATTTGTGATGAATAACAGGAACAACATGGTTCCTGTTTGTGTTCGTGGCCTTGGTTTGGTTACTTCCTGTCTGTGTGTTAAAAAACGGCTTTTCGAAATATCTATTGTCTCCTGTCGTGTCTGTAGCATCACGGTAATCGGTTGAAAACGGTTCGCTAGTTTAAACGACAAAATTCTCTCTTTCCAAAATAAAGGCAAGAGTGTTTCTTTATTCCACACTGTGAAAAGCTATTCGCCGACGCTTGATGTAACAAACCTTTTAGCGGAAAAATCTAAGCTGCGATCGAAGCATCATGGAAACTTTGTAGAAAAATCTGGCCTTTGAAGAGTAAAAAAATTGAAAATCAATTATCATTAGGGCAAAGCTGCGAGAGTGGAGGGCGGCAAAGCTTGAATGTACCGCCTACGTACCTGGTCCTTGCTCGGCAAAGGTGGTCCAGTTCCTGGGTTGCAGCGGAGATAAGGTGCTACTTGGATCTTACCTGGGTGTCAGCCTGCAGAATATTTGTTAGTACATACTCGAAGTGCAATTTGAAACCAATGTCTTTGCGGTCTTCCGGCCATCCTGTTAAGAACTGTCTTACGTGCCTTTACTTACTTATAAATTTCATGAACATTTTCGTCGTGACGTCACATGTATCAAAAAGGTATAGTACCCGCCAATAACTAAAACTCGGTTAACTCAAACAAAATCCGATTTCCCTTAGATTTGAGCCCATTTTATGTATCATTTATTATCAGCCGCCTCGAACTCATTTTACTTTCACTTGATTAAATTTAACTCAGTAACTCGAATTCTCAGTGAATACGTCAGTCGGTTAATGTCAAAATGTCAGATCCTAGCTGATTGACGCATCCCAATCAATAGTGAGGTAACTGAAGCAGAAAATCAGCCAGCGAATTTGAGATTTTTCTTCCATAAATTAATGTTATCAGGGATCTAATGTTTGTCTCGTTCCTAAAAGTTTATTAGCTTCATGCAAATGGCCCCCAAAAGATGCAATTGATTGTTATTTCACATGCAAATTGCGTTAATAAATGTTTATAGAGTCTGATTATCTTTTATTTGACGAAAATACATCTTCGACCCCTGAATGTCTGAAGGAGATACTATTTGCGTTACGATGCTGTTAAATGTCGTTTCAAATGTTAATATCGTTATTGAATGCTCCTTTCGCGCAACTGTAGCTCATTTTCGTCTAAATGAAAGTAAATTCCCACTAAATCAACGGATGTTTCCTGCGAATGAACAGCAAAAGGTGTATTAGTAACATTTCCACAATTCTGTACGGGCTATAACTGATTGACATACAGGTGCTCAGTGATGGAATTACGTGCTTAAAATGACCGTTATTTGAATAAAATCTCTGAATTATTCCTAGATGTCCAAATAAAAATAAGATACAAATCTACAATCCCTACATCAATAGTCCTTAATGGATAACAGATCTAGATTTGTGACAGACTTCGGTCTTTTAAATTTACTTTCGTATATTTAAGTAAGAGTCTTAATTAGGTGTGTCGAGTCTGCGTTAAAGTTTACTCACAGCGTAACCTGATACGTTTGTTTGATTTGAATTGACAGGTTTGGTTGATTAGCTCTTCCCACTTGATTTTTTTCTTAGGCCGGATATAACAAGTAGTTTTCGTCGCATTTTATGAATAAAACGTGAACACAGAACATGAAGTCGGAACATGAAGTCGGAACATGAAGTCGAAACATGGAGTCGGAACATAGAGTCGGAACATAGAGTCGGAACATAGAGTCGGAACATAGAGTCGGAACATGGAGTCAGAACATGAAATCGGAACAAGAAGTCGGAACAAGAAGTCCGAACACGAAGTCGGAACATAAAGTCGGAACATGAAGTCGAAACGTAAAGTCGAAACATAAAGTGAGAACATGAAGTCGGAACAGGAAGTCGGATCGTGAAGTCGAAACACGAAGTCGGAACGCGAAGTGGGAACATGGAGTCGGAACGTGGAGTCGGAACGTGAACTCGGAACACGTACTCGGAGCGTGAACTTGGAACGTGACCTCGGAACGTGGAGTCGGAACGTGAACTCGGAACGTGAACTCGGAACGTGAACTCGGAACGTGAACTCGAAACGTGAACTCGGGACGTGAATTCAAATCGTGAACTCAGAACGTGAACTTATAGCGTAAGCTCATAACATGAACTGAGAGCCCGAACAGAGAGCCCGAACCGTGAGCCCGAACCGAGAGCCCGAACAGAGAGCCCAAACCGAGAGCGCGAAACGAGAGCCCGAAACGAGAGCCCGAAACGAGAGCCCGAAACGAGAGCACGAGCCGAGAGCCCGAGCCGAGAGCCCGAGCCGAGAGCCCGAGCCGAGAGCCCGAGCCGAGAGCCCGAGCCGAGAGCCCGAGCCGAGAGCCCGAACCAAGAGCCCGAACCGAGAGCCCGAACCAAGAGCCCGAGCCGAGAACCCGAGCCGAGAGACCTCACCGAAAGCCTGAACCGCGAGCTTGAACCGAGAGCCTGAACCGAGAGCCTGAACTGAGAGCCTGAACCGAGAGCTTGAATCACGAGCTTAAACCGAGAGCCTGAACCGAGATCCTGGACTACGACTCGAACTGAGAGCCTGAGCAAAGAGAATTAAATTTGGGTCCGTTAAAATCTAGGCATAAAAAACCATAGAAGTTTACCTTCAATTGTCAAAATTGCAGCGGAATATTAGCTGTCAAACAGTTTCAAGTTCTTTGTAATCTCTCCATTTCAACAACATCTTTACATCTGAAGGTATCTGTCAAGTAGTAAAGAAGTCTCCAAGTTGTTAAAGATGCTTAATTTTTTTGTCATTTTCAATCCCAAGAGTACACACAAAAGACTAGAACTAGACCAAGAACTGCACGAGATACTAACGTAACAATCGATTGAAAGAGAAGCCTAAAAGTGCAGGAGAAACTAACGTAACAATCTAATGTAAGGCAGTCCTTAAAATGTGCGAGACACTAAGGTAAATTTCGAGAGAGAAGCATAAAATGCGCGGAGATGGTGCTATAACAATGTTATAAAATAAAATGCTTAAAATGCCCGAAATACCAACATTACAAGCCTAAAAGTGCGCGAGATACGAACGATAACAACGATACGAACG
The DNA here is from genome assembly GCF_036669915.1 of Pocillopora verrucosa. NCBI lineage: Eukaryota > Metazoa > Cnidaria > Anthozoa > Scleractinia > Pocilloporidae > Pocillopora > Pocillopora verrucosa. The sequence goes on from NC_089314.1 coordinate 17,696,394, forward strand.
ATAACAATCAAAAGAAAGAAAAACTTCAGATACCAACTTAACAATCGTTAAAAAAAGAGGCCTAAATGTGCGCGAGATACTTAAGTTACAATCGATTGAAAAAGAACCCTGAAAGTGCGCAAGATACTAACGTAGCAATCCAATCCAAGACAATCATAAACATGCGCGAGACACTAAACTTTCGAATAAAAGAGTATCCCAAAAGTGAGCAAAATACTCACCTAAAAATCAAAAATGCAAAAAATTCCCGATTGACGTAACAAGTAAATAAAAGAGAACCCTAAAGGTGCACAAGATACTAGCGCAACATTCAAATGATAGAGAATCTTTGCAGGGCACAAGATACTAAACTAACAATCCATTGAAAGATAATCCTAACGTTAAAATCCAATGAAAGAGAATCCTAAACGTGGGCGAGATACTAAAATGCACGCGATAGTAACGTAACAATCCGATGAAGGAGAATTCCTAAAGTGCGCGAGGTACTACATAACAATCCATAATAAGAGGCCTCAAAGTGTGTGAGATACTAACGTAGCAATCAAATCTAAGACAAGGCTAAAAATGTGCGTGAAAATAACCTAACTTTCTAATGGAAGGGTATCCTGAAAGTGGGCAAGACACTTACCTAACAATCAATTAAAAGATAATCCTAAAAATGGGCGAGAAACTGAAGTATTTATCGAATGAAAGATAAATTTCCTCAAAGTGCACCAGGTACTAACGTAACAAAACAACAAAAGACAATAGCAAAAGTGCGCTTAAGGCTAACGCAACAAGTGAATAAAAGAGAGTCCTTAAAGTGCTCAAGATATATACTAACACAAAAATCGAATGAAAGAGAGTCTTTAAACAGCGCCACATACAGTAATGAAACGTAACATTCCAATAAAAGAGAATTCTGTACGTGCGCGAGATACTAACGCACAACCCAGTGAGAGACAATCCTAAAAATACGCGAGACTCTAACTCGTAACTTTTGAATGAAGGAGTATTATGAAAGTGGGCAAAACACTAACCTAACAATCAATAGAAAATAATCCTAAAAGTGCACGAAAAGCTAACATATTAATCGAGTGAAAGAAAATTCTACAAAGCGCGCCCGATACTAACCTAATAAACCTATGAAAACAAAGGTCTTAAAGAGAGCAAGATATTAACGTAACAATCCAATGAAGGAGAATCCTATAAGTGCGCGAGATACTTAAACCCCGTTCACACCAAACCTTAAACATGTTTAAAATTTGTTTTGATAAACAGATTTAGTAAGACTGGCCGTTAACACTGTGGGTGCGTTTACCAAAACACGTCTAAAACCGTCTTTAACAAAACTAACTCGCGAGGTAGTTTAACAACTGTGTCTAATAAAACACATTCAAAATGGCGGCAGAAATCAAAACGCGCGGAAGAGTTTGGGAGCAGAAGAAACCCTCTTGTTACTTGGAAAGTGGGAATACAAGAATATCCAGCTCCAGCTAAAATCAAGCACAAGAAGAAAGCCTATATGGCTAGAAATTGCGGCATATCTTTGAGCTACAGGCTATTAAGACAGAGACGACGGCAGCTGCAAGACACGAATTCACACTCTGATAAGCGCTTATAGAAGCTACAAAGACCAATGCACCAAGGCGGGAAATGCCACACCAAAGAGGAAGCCGGCTTTCTTCTCTCCGTGTTTTCCAAAACAAAAGCATAACATTTCGCCCATCCGCCATTTTGTTTACATTTTACATGTCGTGGCTGCATGATGTTGTAACTACACGAATGCGAGGCTGAGCATGAACATGAGGCTGCATTGTTGTCAGCTCTTGTTGTTCGGTGTGAACGGGTTGATCAGTTAACCATGTTTAATTAAACATGGTTTCATTAAACTTTGTGTATTGGACATTTTTGATGGTGTGAACGGGGTATTAGTTGTCAAATTAAAGAGAATCTTAGAAGTGCACAGGATGCTAACACAAAAATCCAACGAAACTGAGACAATCCTTAAAAGTGCGTGAGATGCTAACGTAATAATCCAATAAAACAGAATCCTAAAATTACATAAGATAGTAACGCAACTTTCCAATAAGGGAGAATCCTGAAAGTGTGCAAAACACCAACCTAACAATTGACTAAAAGATAATCCTAAAAGTGTGCAAGTAACTGATGTATTAATCGAACGAAAGAAAATTCTTTAAAGTACGCCAAGTATTAATGTAATAATCCAGTGAAAGATAATCCTGGAACGGTGCTAGATACTAACGTTATAATCCAATGAAAGAGGATCTTCAAAGAGCGCGAAACACTAACCAACAGTCCAATGAGAGAAAATTACAAATTGCAAGGCCCTTGCGCAAACACGAGTATTCCGATTAGATTGATAGATCTCAACATTATTTATCTTAAGAACAGAAAACTTAAAATTGATTTCAACTCATAGAAATATACCTTCCTAATAAACGTCAGCCGTCAGAGACCCTAAAATTGAGAGCCTGAGGCTCTCAATTTCAGGGTCAAAGTCAAAGCGGTCAAAGTCTAAAACCTCAGTTCAGCGAACCGAGGTCCTAGACTTTGAACATGCACCGCGAGCCTGAACTGAGAACATGAATTGCGAGCATAAACTCATAATATGAAAATTATCTTCATCATCATTGAGTTATGAATTTAACAATAATAGGGTGAGTTAGCATGTTTCATTATGAGGCACAAAACTAAGGTTTTTTCATTTCGAAGCACTGTCCTTGATTCATTAAGAAAGAGGGAAATACTTTCTACAAGCATACAGAGGAAAAGCGAAAATACCGAACTATAAGTAGGGAAGGAAGGGAAACGAACCTTACCACTTCAAAATGACGCAGGAAACGAAGCTCGTAGCTGCAGTGACGCAGAAAACGAAACTCGCAAAGCAACGAGGCAAAAAACGGTCTAAAGGAGCTGGATTTGCATATAATGCGAAATAAAAGCGTGCAAAATTCAAATCACTAACATGTGGGGTTATGTGAAAAACACAATGTCAATGAAAAAGTGACCTTACATGGCATTTTTTACAGCAAATTCTGGCCCCTTCACGTGTCACTAATTTGGATCACCATGATAAAATTTTCACATGAGATTTGACATACCTGCATACTGATTCCCAAATGTTTCGAGTATGCCAAGAAGAAGCACTGGTCGCAGTAAAAAAAATTAGATGAAAATGAAACAAATTTAGAAACCTACAAAAGCACGCAAGTGAAGAAAGATGTTAATTGTGAACATTATGCAATGGTTTGTTGAGTATAAATTTTAAAAAAGTATTTATTTACTTATAGAAGCGGATTTTTTATCCCTACTCTAGAGGTCATTCAGATGTCAAGGCTTCGATGAGCCATATGTAATTCAAATTTGGTTCTTGAGGTTAATTAGTCTTAATCAATGACACTCAACCACGTTGGATTAAAACATTTTGTTTCGAAGGCGCGCTAAAAAAGGGGATGAATATTCAACTACAATTTTTTGTATCGCAATAATCGTTCTCCTGACGTCAGACAAAATAACTGTTCCTTTTTTCAGGTCCTATTTTCAACTACCTGTTTCAGTTGTGTTCTTAGTTGCAAGCGAGAGCGAGGATCTCTTACATTCGTTTCTTCACCGCAGTGCAAATATATGAATTTCATATATCTAAAACCATTATTCATCACTTGGATGGTATATCTGGACCCGACATATTGACCAGCTCCCAGTTGGCTTGTTAGCTCAGTTGGTAGAGCGCTGCACCGGTATCGCAGAGGTCATGGGTTCAAATCCCGTACGGGCCTGAGTTTTTTTCAGGTCCTATTTTCAACTACTCGTTTCAGTAGTGTTCTTAGCTGCGAGGATCTCTTACATTCGTTTCTTCACCGCAGTGCAAATATATGAATTCATAGATCTAAAATAATTATTCATAACTGTTCTTTCTTATCCAGAAATTCAGTTTTCAGAAATGTTATTTGGGAACAAACAAAGAGCAGTCAGTTCAGTTTCATTTCGTAACATAGTAGTGCGATTTCTTGAACATTATAGGACGACATTGAATACGATGGTGTCTAATGTAACTCATAATCTGGGTGAGCGATCCAATTCTGGTCCGGCAAGAAATCACCTTTGATATTTGTACCCTAAGCTGCAAACGTTGCGTCACAAGCAACTCAATTTGCCGGAATCACCTGGTTAAAAAAGCAAATTATTTTTAACTTCAGTTTCAATAAATTTGACAGTTATACCCCTGCAAACCGCTTAAAAACAATGTTGATCATGCAAACGTGTACTCTTTCGTTGAAAAACCTGAGCTTTGTGATCGTATTGGCGGAAATCGCGCTAAATTTTTTTTTTAAACCTAAAAGCATCCTCATTGCAAATAACACCCTCATCAAAATAACTTGACTCGACGGATCTCTCCAAACCGAGCATTTCCCTAGACAATTCCCTTCGAGTAGACAAAAACAAATTTTTCATCGGTAGATTTTTTATCCTCCGAGTTCCTCTGACTCTTTTCAGTTAAGGTTAACGTCGTTCTTTGGTGTGGAACCATGAAGAGATTCAGTGACCCCGAGAATAGATTGCATTCGGACCTGTCCGCTCCTGTTTGAGGACCTTGAAAGTTGATTTTCGGGTTTTAAGACTTTAGAACAAATTCTTCAGACAATCCTAACACGGTGGTCAGAGTACAAATTCCCGAGTGAGTTAATGAGCGTATGGCAATTAATATCAAATTAGCGGTGTAAATGTAGACTTTACAATTAAATCAAACTTTGGAAACCTTTGAAGAAAATTTAATCAATGCAAGCGCTGCAGCTCACGACAACAGGCTTATTATTACAGTGAGTGTAGTTCTGGAAAAGACTGTCGTCAGTCACCACTACCGACAACAGTCCTTTTCAGGACTACACTAACCCGGACGATCAAACTACACTATTACAAGCTTATTATTATACAGTCCTTATCTTTATCATGAAATAACCCTCAGTTGTCCTTTATTGGTAAAACATTTTGATTAATTCATAATCACAGCCTCTTCGATAAGAACAGTGGTTTTCCACGAAACGTGTAATTGTATTGATATCTCTATTTGCCTGGTCACGGTAGCTGAGCATGCACCCCGAGATTATGTATCGTTTTTTCCTGGAAACCCCGTAAAATGCACAAAAACAGGTTAAAGAATGCAATTTAAAAACTCTTTTCACTTCTCCAAACTAATTGAGCGCTTTTTCGGACTGGATTGGTGTGGTATGAGTTAGAAGTCTTTGTACAAATGCGCCAGCAAGAGACTAATTAAAGTTATATCAGCAGCCATACCATGCCTGAGAAAGACGTTAAATCAATGGCCTTGCGACTTATAATGAACACTCCCTGCCGGTTATAGAAGTGTATTGTAGCACTGAAATATGGATGCCGTTTTACGAGCACGTTTACACTTTCGGGAAAACTGAAAAAAAAACTTAACTTAAAAAGTTACTTCACTCTTATTCCAAGATTTTATTTAACAATTGTGATTGATGGACGCGACAACTTGGTGGCAATCCCGATTAATGTTTACCTTTAGAACTTTCCCACGCAAGCCACTCCTGATGGCTTTCTACGATCGCATTGCGATCACGTGCGTGGCCTCTAATTAAAGTCACAAAGAGTCTGATTGGGAGAAAATTACCCTCACTGTTGGATTCTGGGAGTCTTGAGACTGAGACGGCTGCGGAACGAGACGGCTTCACAAACGACTTACCAGGTATTTTAGGTTAGTTTTAAAGGAGGAAACTTCTTTTCTAACTGTTCAGAGCTTTCATTCGAATTCACCGACTGCTACGATAAACCTGGTAGTTCATTCTGCGTTTAACTGAACATCTGATCATTTAAGGCCAAGGTGTGGCTTTCAGCGCGCCCCGTCGCTCACCAGCTGGCACGCCTTAGCTCTCTTTAGAGTCTAACTTAGTTGCTTTTTTACAGACTCAATCTAAACTAATCACCTGTTTTTTTCAACTGTAAATGGTCATTCAAAGTTTACTTTAAGTTTAATGCTAAGTGCAAAAAAATTTGACTTGGTTCCGACAGGTTTAGCACACGTATTATGTCATAATAATTGCGCATTTACACTCCAAGCCAAAAGAATTTTGCAAAATCCATATCTGGGTGGCGAAAAAATTTGGACCATAAATCGTGGTCTGAAAATGTTCCACCGACCTCGAGTCATGCCCCTTTATATGGAAATGTAACTAAAAAGCACTAGAAGATGAATTTTAACCAAGGCTTTTTCTCGGAAAAGATCTAGGGTACATAATGAAAGCAGTGCGAGCGTCATTCCATTAAAAGCTTTGGCCAAAGCGAAGACTGTTCCTTTCTAAATTACAGGTAGATTTAAAAATAACAATTATTGACGGTATATTGTAAGATCTAAGGCTTTGGAACCTGGAAGCTGATCAGTTTTTCTGACTCTGCTTCAATAATCTTACGACGGATGACAAAGAAGGAAACACTACTTTAACTTAAGATCAACTTTTGAAGGCATTAAAGATAGGAAACTTGACATGTTTCTTCTCTCGGAAAACAACTTGAAAAGCTACTTCACTCTCATTGACTGATCGACTCAACAATTTTGGAGCAAGCCTAATAAATATTTACCTTTTGACTTTTACCACGCAAGCCGCACCCTTATGGCTTTTCTACAATCACAGTGATCACGAGCGAGATCTCTAAATTGAAGTCAACAAGAGTCTTATTGGAAGAAAATTACACTCACCGATGCATCGTAGGAATCATGTGACCAAGACAGATGGGGAAGGAGAAGGCTTCCAAATAGAAAAACGAAGCATTTTTGGTTTGCTATAAAAGTAAAAATTATTTCCTAGCTGTACAAATTTATTTCTGGTAAGTCTTTCTACGTCCTCCAGAGTATCCGATTATTTAAGGCCGAATTGTCGTGTCGTTGGTGTTCAGCTCTATACATCAATTATTAGCTTGCACGCCTTAGCTCTCTTCGCTGTTCGACAACAGTTTCTCTATTGCTTACACGACCTAAATTGATCGCTTGTTTCGTTTTAAACGTAAATATTCATTAAACATATTCTTTCAATGCTCAGCGTGAGAAAATTTCGCTTGCTTCCGACAGGTTTAACGTATGTGCTACATCATTTCAAATACTATAATCGCGCATCTACGCTCGAAGCCAGCATAATTTAGCAAACTCCATATCATTGATAGCCAAGAAATAGAAATAAGATTCTCAATCGAGTCAAGAACCTTCATATGGACATGCTAAAAGGAATAAGAAAGCTAAAAAGCACCAGAAAATGACTTTTAACCAGGTTTTGTTTCTCTAAAATATTGAAGGCATTGTTAGCATCTTGTCATCCGGTATAAAGATTTGAGGGTAAAAATCATGTATCGACTTTCCATAATGATGTTTTTTTTTTCTTTTTAGAAAATGTAGGGATTTCTACCAGATGTTTCCCTTGAGGTAACAGACTGTGTTTCCGTCAAATGCAAGACTGAGTTGTTTTGCTCTTTCCAATTATCAACTTTTTGGACATTCACACAGAGGAGATATATGACATGAATGGCGTTCCTTTTGCCTAAAAGTAAAGCACATAAAACAACTTATACCAACTAGCGAATAGTACCAACTAGCGAATAGTACCAACTAGCGAAAACACGGCACGTCTTATACTGATCGTTGGGGAATGTAATTTTCCATCAAAACTCGTGACCTTTGCACAAAGAATAGTCTATTGCTATTAGTCTTCAGACTTGAAACTCGCGGGAAGGAGACATAAAAAGGATTGTAAACATTTATGTACCAGAAGGTCTTTTGTTGCAATATTGTCGTGAATAGTGATAATTCTTCATGGCAATCCAAAGTCTACATGCAAGGCTACATGACCTTTTAATCTCCTGTCTGAGTTCCTAGGAAACAGCATGCTCCACACAAAACCAAAACAATTCGTATGGTTAACCTTTGTTCAATTGGCAAATCGGGAAGATATTAAGAGCTGTCAGCCTGCATCAAACAAACGGCGGCAAGTCACCCAAATTTGTTTTCCCTCCTACTTATATATTTTGTAGCCCAATATGTTCTAATAATTGTGGCGTAGTTTTTTTGTAAAAACATATTTTAGTTTTCGAGAAATAATTTTTTTCGTTCGACCGCTCAAATATGCAAATTTTCACCGTGATTATTACCCAAGTTATGTGACCTCATGTATCGAATGTACTAGACCTATGGTATTTCTGTGAACATAATCCTTTGTTTTATCATCTAAACTTAATACCCTGTCGTTATTGAAGCTACCAAAGAAATATTTATTTTTTGGTGAATATTTTTGTCCGACATACTTTTCCTATGTCGAAAAGTAGCATCAAAACAAAGACAGTTTTAACAATGACTGATATGACACAATCTACTGAGCTTCAAGCTTTTAAGAAAAAGTCATTTCTCGAAACTAAAATATATTTTTTAAAAAAACTACACCACAATTATTAGAAGATATTGGGCTACAAAATATGAAAATAGGAGTGAAAACGAATTTTGGGCGACTTGCCACAATATTTCAAATTTGTTCGATCATCCATCGAATAAATTTGAAATATTGTGGCAAGTCGCCCAAAATTCGTTTACACTCCTATTTTCATATTTTGTAGCCCAATATCTTCTAATAATTGTGGTGTAGTTTTTTTGCGAAAATATATTTCAGTTTTCGAGAAATGACTTTTTTCGTTCGACCGCTAATATATGCAAATTTCCACCGTGACTATTACCCGAGTTGGGTGATCTCATGTAACGATTCCACTTGACCTCCGACATTTCTGTCAACATAATTTTCACCGTGACTATTACCCGAGTTGGGTGATCTCATGTAACGATTCCACTTGACCTCCGACATTTCTGTCAACATAATACTTTGTTTTATCATCTAAACTTAATCCACTGTCATTACGGAAGCTGGCAAAGAAATATTTATTTTTAGGTGAATATTTTTGTCCGACATACTTTTGCTATGTCGAAAAGAAGCATCAAAACAAGGACAGTTTTAACAATGACCGATATGACAAAATCTACTGAGCTTCAACCTTTTAAAAGACGAAAGGATGGTTATAAAGTTACTTTAAAAATTTCCTTGTGCATTTGTGTTGTTCTATCTTAAGACGAACTCAAAGTCCGCCAAAATTTACTTGAAAGTGACTATGAAATGCACATGGCGCGCCTGCCTGTCGCCACCGTTAACTGGCATAAATCACTACAATTTGTAAAAAAGTCTAACATAACACTCTTACCTTGTTTATTTATGATTTTAAAAGGTTGAAGCTCAGTAGACTTTGTCATATTGGTCATTGTTAAAACTGTACTCACAATAATTAGAACATATTGGGATACAAAATATGAAAGTAGGAGTGAAAGCAAATTTTGGGTGACTTGCTGCTGTTTGTTTGATGCATGCTGACATTAGCTCTTAACAAGGAAAAAGTTGAAAAACTCACATTATCTCACTTGAGTAAAAATGGACTTTGAAGTCATTTAAGTGTCACGTCAAATCGAATCCATCTCGCTGCTTCATGGCCGTTACACGTCAGATAGCTTGAACATCTGTCTTTCTCTTCATTCGATAAAATCTTTCATTGTCACAAGAATGGCCGCTGGATGATTTTACCAGTTGAAAACGAAAATGTGCATGATACTAACTGGAATTCGACGAACAAAATCATAGCCACGATCTCTTAAAATTTGTCATTTAAATTGCTTCGGCCGTTCTGATCTAGGCCGCATAGCGTCTCCTGACCGTAAAGTAAAATATTTATATCAAATAATAGTCGTTCTTGCCCCTTCTTTTGATATTCTAATTCGCGTATTTAATTGTCGAGCGAAGAAGTATTACGGAAATGTTTCGGTTTGTTCAATGTTTTGTCCACTACCACTTCTCAATGAACGGCTCACAAATGCATTTCGCCTAAAAAAAACATTGTCAAGAGATCTTTCCATCATTCTTTATAAAGAAATTAGCTAAGTTCAGGAAATAAATCTTGTTTTTCAATTCTCTCTGAGAGAACAGGAACTTTCATTGGTTACCATGAGCGGATGATAAATGAGCTGCGGCAAACCAGATCGGTGGATTTGTCTCAACCTTACTTACAATTTTTTCGGTGAACGGTGAAAAACTATTTAACGCAATGAGAAAGCTAGGGTTGAATGTCTAAGTTTTATGTCTGCTTACAAATGAAACTGTAAATTCTTTAGTTGTTTGCCGATCGTCACATCAGCCTGTCACGCGACCCAAATAGCCCACGCTCGCTAGTCAGATTAGGTCGGTCAACGATAGCTAAGAGCACTTTTAATCATATAATGAAATGCACTTGAAATACTTCCAAACTGCTGGTAATAAGGTGCTTTTCCTAAAATTATACGCGTTCCCCTACTCCTAAGGAACATCTTCCGTAAGAGAAAGCCATATGTTGATTCCCTGACCCGTTAAGATAGAAGGAATCGAGTTATATCACCTTTCTTTTTTCCTAGAAAGATCGCTAAGAAAAGAACATGCTCTCAATCTCATGTTTTCATGACTTTTTTTTTTTTGTTTCACTGCATACATATATAGGGATGAAGGGTAGAAAGATGCAGATTTCTATTCTGGACGCATAACTTCATATGAAATCACAATCAAGGAGTAAAAAAGGCAAAAGGATCGAAAAAGTCGTTCGCGATACTCCAAAAAGATTAACAACAATATAAATTTAGTAATACAACCATATTTACGCATCTCAAACCCCAGCATTCTGTAATTTTTCCTCCCGAGATTGGCGCACGTAGTTTAAACTTAATTACGTGCCCTAGTTCCAAACAAGTATCAATTTTAAGTGAAGATCCATACCTTCGAGTCCCTCTCGGTATGCCATAACGTAAGTTTAACTTTCTTTAACCGGCGCTTCTGTACAGAAGCATATATCTCATTTTCCATACTTTTGAAGCACATTTTTATCGGTAGTTCGTAGAAATGCAGTGGACTCTCTATTACTTTTTTCCCAAGAGCGGCTGCTGATGGTGTGAAAAGCGATTGTGTCTGGAAATACGGCCATAAGGCGAGACCGAAACAACACACCTAGCTTGCAGGCTAAGCAAACAGCGGTAAGAAGTCTTTTAGGGCTCTTCAGCCAATGGTAGACTGTTAGTAACGGCGGTTTGGCGAGAGTTATTGAGCCAAATGATTTTTCTGTGCATTTTAAGAATATTCCGGAAAAAAAGAAATATTATCGCGAAGTAATTTAATCGTGCCTACTGACCATGAGCTGAACCGTTGGGATAGTTTAGCGTTTTTAAAGTAAACTTTTCACCTTATTGTTTTGATTTAAGTTTTTTCATGATTGTAAATTTTGTCGAACCCAAAAGACGACTGGATGATATCGCATGTAATAAAACAAAAATTCGAAATAAAGTAGTTATCAGCCGAAGCCGAAGCCGAAGGGTGAGGCTGATTATCCTTAAAAAAAAAGACCTCATCCAATAATTGTTTTAATTATCATTTCGGACGAATTTGTTGAAAGTTGCTGAAATCGTAAATTAAGGGGGATGATAATTTGGTTTCATCAACTGAGTTGAAAGAGATTCTAAAGCTGGCGTTTCGAGTTTTAGCCCTTTGTTGGAGTGAATCCTTCATCGAATCTCTTCGTTAGAGCAAATTGATCCGGTCTGACGAGGGCAATAGATTTTGAGACGTGCCATGACAGGACGGAAAACGCGTGCACTGTAAGTACCTCCCGTTAAAGCCTTAGAAAAGTTTTCTAAGGCTTTGTATGGGACAACGGGAGGTACTTACAGTGCACGTATTTTCCGTCCTGTCATGAAAGCTCGGAACGTCAGTTTCAGAATCTCTCTATGGTGGCCAATTCACATTATCAACTCAGGTGATAAAACCAAATTTCAAAAGTGTTAAATTCCTTTTAGACAAAGAAACAAGTCCAAGTGTGTTGTATTCCTCACCCAAGTCTCTTCAGTACTTAACACGGTAGGAGCACATATTTTCGAGCGTAAGGAATTTTCCGTTCTAAATAAAACATACAACTGGATAATAGGAAACATTTCCCTGCAAAAAAATCCATCAACAAAACGTGAAAACTGGTAACGACAGTTCAAAAAAGTTTGAAATGTTTTACTTCGGTTAAACATAGTGATTACATAGTTTCTTTAATTGGATATAAAAATCAATCTACGTTAAGTTCATATAAATGCAATATCATAACAAAGTAACAATATACCAACGTACTATAAGTCAGTCTTTGATCGATTAAGACGGTAAATTATTTGCTTACCAGCGTCAAAACTCGTCTAAAAAAAAATTCAGGTAACTTCTTAAGTCCTGATAATGTGAAAATCTAGTTCACTGAACAGTGTTACACGATTTTAAAGAGGAATGCAAGTTTTTGTGAACGGGTTTGCGCCGATGGTAAGCAAAAATCGCACGGTTTAAACTGATCTTCACACTGCTTACGGAATGACTCTGTATAGTCGGTGTAATAATGTGTATATAAGATATACTGATTAAACTACTGTCTGAGCTTACGTGAAGAAAAGTGTACATGTAACCACGAACTATAACAATATATATGGCATAACTAATGAAACTTCTTGTATTGAGAAATTTTAATAGTCTCTCAAATCAGGTCCAAGATATAAACATCAATTCTCCGTTTTGAACATATTAAAGCAAAAGTCAAATCTGAGGAGTGATTCCCCTCCCCTCCCTCCCTCTTTCTCGGTTGTTGTTGCCTTACTTGTGATTAATTTGTTTTTGTTTTGTTTTTATTTCGGCTCCATTCGTCATTCTTTTGAAAATATTTTTATCGGGGTTGAGAAAAAGTGTTAATCCATCTGGGAACTGAGAGTTCAAGAAGTTAAATCAGTAAAAATTTTCTGGTCAAATCAAGCTCATACGTCTTAATACTTTCTTAGAAGTTCAATATGAACATAAAAACTGGCAAAAAGTGTCCATTCTCTAAAGCGTGAGCTAATCTTATGCCAATATAAATGATGTACGTGATATAAGCCTTATTTTCATCGGCTTGAAGATATATACGTTATATTTTCAATACTAAGATAAACCCTGATCCCTTCGCTGGAAGACCTGAACTCACTCTAGCTAAACTTCTTTTGCAGACTAATGATTATGATATTTGTAATAAGTACGCGATCCCCTTTGAGGTAGATAAGAAAAAGTTAGTCTTAGTTTCTGCTAACCCTATGTACGTGTACATTAAGACGAACATTCATGATCTAAATCTAGGTTTTCGTTGTCCTAATCGACAAGATAGATAGAGGGAGACGATCTATTCGGTGAATGACTTCACCCATAATTCCATCATTTGCATCAATTGGGAAAGGAAAATGCCTTATTAAAACCTACGTAATTCTTGCGCCAGAAATTCTGGAATCTCCCTCTCTCTCTCTGATCTCTGATGTAATGAGTCATTAGCCTCTGACAACACTCGATTTTCAACATTTATTTTTCTACCTTGTTCCCCATTTTGACAGCATGATAAGCTGGTTCGTTGACGTTTGTGTCATTTTTCGTTTACTTCCTATGTAATTTCCTCTTTATATTTCACTGAAATGTTTGTATTTAGAGGACCCTTAGTCTGCCGATCCTTGTGAAATATAAATCCTCGTTCGATTTATTATTATTATTGTTCACTCACTCTCATTAATCTTTAATCCTTATTTATCGAGACAGCTTTTGCAAAGGGAAAACAAAGGAAGATTTGTTGAAAGTCACTTTTCCTCATTGAGAGAACGAGGGAACGCTATAGATTCAGCCAGTTTTAGAAACTTATTTACGCAGAAGCCATAGGAAATAACAAAAAAAAATTCAATTATATATTTTGACTTGGTTTTAGAGGTTTTAGCTATGGATTATGATTTAACGCAAAGAAAACAATCAATCGACCTTCTCCATTCCGTAACTATAAGAAATTTGCCGACTTTCCTGGGTAAAACATGCGTAATTGCGATGAATCGATAATAATTTGTCGCAAAGGTTCGTCTTGGTTAACCATCTTTTCAACACCAAGCAAACGCCGGTAACAGAGATTGCACCTCCACAGAGGAGGGCCTTATAAGCGCCCTGGGTGATGAAAGGTAAGAGAGTATAAATCAGATTGGCCAAGGTAACACTGATAGCAGTAGTGCTTGATTAGTTGTCCTAACATTATATATAAGAATTCAATACGCTGATTGGCAGAGATCAACTGAATGGGTTAAAATATGTAGTATTCAATAATAAAGTTGAGCGCAAGAAAGTTGAGGAGGAAGTTGAAATTAAACGCGGTAAGCTTGCGAGAGGCTGTGAAGTTTGCAGCCACAATGATAAGTTTCGTGAGAAATCTAGAATTGAGGCCAGACTACATCCTAGCATAAAACTTCCATGAAGGAAATACTGACGAGAATCTTCATACAAAGTTCTTTTGCTGCCACTTTGTAATGGTTCAAAATGGTTCTTTAGCCCATACCTTGTAGACATATTCAGCGGAAAGTAAAAAGTATGTTGTATAAACAATTGAAAGCTGGGCCACTTAGCAAATTACGAAAAGACGGAATGCTGCGAAACAGGAAAGCCGTGTGAGCGTTCGACTGAGTAATCGTTTCTTTTACAAGAACTGCTAACGTAAAAATTTTAAGTATATCTGGTATCTAATAAGTACTCTATGACAAGTCAAACCACGGAAGCCATGGGCTCCAGCATTTTAACTTAACTTTATAGCCGGGCTAAAACACGATTAGATACCTTGTAATATAGCTGAAAAATCAGTCTTCATCGCTTTAAGCTAAGGGACTAGATTTTTGCTGATATTTGAGTAACTTCGGGGAGCAATTGCCTTAATGCTCGAACAAAAGTCTATTTGGATTTAAATTTGCATTTGAGTGCTACACCTTCGATGTCAATGAGAGATACTGAAATATAATTTTATAGTTATTTTCCTAAAGCTTAAAGTTTAATTTATTTCTTCTACTGAATTTGCAAGTGTCAAAATTGGCCTGGCCGTTAAGGATTCACATCACTAAGCGTTGACTTAAAATTTATTCTTGCAGTAAATTTAATCGTTCTGGTAACATTGCACAACTAAATAACGCCTTTTCGTAATCGTGCCTAATTTCTGCAATTTCAGTTTTGAATTCTTGATATTTTTTGTTCAGCGCTATCTCCTCTTTCCCATAGTGGAATTTGTTTTTCACTTTATAGCCAAGAAAAGAGGCACAAAACCCACTTACAGTAGCACCACCTCCAATCGAAGCACCAGCAGCGCCTGCGTTCAGTCCAATCCCCAGTCCAAGTATTCCACCAAGACCAAGACCGATTGCTGCAGTTCCACCAGTCAATCCTATGTAGAAAGCAATGAAACAAAAAAAAGCTCTAATTTCATTAAGAATTTAAATTTAGAGCGGTTTTCCTTTGCAGCGCTATCTTAAACCACTTTAATGCGCTTGCTAATGCACACTTAAGCAAGCCTAGAAGCCTGTAAAGCGCCCGAGATAACGTGTGAAATTGAAAATAGTTGCACAATTCGAACTGGTTCTGAATTCTCTAACCAATGATCTACGACTGCGTCTTGGACCCCACATGGAAACGCCTTATCTTGTTCATTAAGATGATTCGGTTGCGTCATTTGAGAGGTAAGCCACGTACAAGCACTTTTTCTCCGAGAAGGTGAGAAGAAGAGAAGGTGAAGAAGGTGAGAAGGTGAAGTTAAGTCGAGCTAAAGTTTGGAACTATGGTTCATTTGATTCACTAATTCGTCATCTAATTATCTACTAAGGTATTTTCTTATCCCATATCTCAACGCAATTCGCAACACTGCGCTGTAGAGAAAAGCGGAAAGACATCGCATGTGAAGCTTGAATTCCTGTTTATGGCCCAAGGGTAATTCTTCTCCAGGATTTTTGTCCATCCACAACAAAAATTAACTTTCACTCGCAAACTGAGGAAAACATGGAAGAATGTTTTCTGCTTACCTATGATAGCACAGGCGCAAGCTATTGTAAATCCAGTTCTTTTGCTTTCCCTTGCCTTGTAAGCTTCAATGTCTTTGTCAAAGTCACAGAGGACGTTTTCTGCCTGGTTTATGAGATTTTCCCATGTCTTCAGGGCTGCATCCAATTCAAGCTTTTTCATTCTGATTGGTTTAAGATCTCTCTCTGAACAAGATGCAAGTGATTCCATTTTTTCATTGATCTATAAGTGTAAAATAAAAATTGGAAAGCTTGATTAGTCATTACTGAATGAGTCTATTGTATATTATATATACACCACTTTCTTTCAAACTGGAATGCATCATGCGCATGATAGAAATCTGAAATCTTACCATGTTATCGATGACTTTCATTATATTGTCTACCTCTTCCTTCGCATGATAGGTGCGTTTGATAAAAAGCTTTAACCGATTGATTACTGGTTGTATTTCTGTCGGCAACTCTTTTGAAGGCTGATCCATCTGCTCACTCTGGCTCTGTAAATGTGTAGCCTCCGCCAAACGAGTAATATAACCACTTATGATGGCAGACGCTATGTCGCTGATCATTTCTACGACTCGACCTGTTCCATTTCCTTCTTTAGCCAATTTTCCCAGATTATTTAATGTTTCATCTAGTTTGAAAACAGATTGTAGCTCCTCGCCTATATCTTTGCCAGTTTTTATTAACACGAGTTCCCGCACGGCTCTTACGCACGTTTGAAATGTAGTTTCATCAAACATTGTGGGGATGTCCTGCAATAAAATATAAAAAAACTTAAAAACCGACATGTATTCGCCGTGGGCGAAAAGAATATTGTCCAATGATCCCGTGAGGAAGTCGAGGGGATCATTCAACAATATTCACTTTGGGCGAATTATTACGGAAGTGTAATTTTAGAGCTGAACCACGGAAAAATTGGTAATCAACGTACTCCATTTCTTTTGTAGGGAACGACCTTTTACTATCGATTCCTTTCAACCGCAAAAGGAACGTAACTGCACGATATTCTGCCGACTTTAATTCAAATAGTTATTTGTGATCAATAACTAATAGCCCTTTGCAAACTTACTTGTTGAGTTTTGCGTCTGTTTGGGTGCTATCATAATTATAATTGTAACTTTGTACTGGCATTAGGGTTAACCGACCTGCGACATGGTCCGACATTAACGATATTTGTATTCGGAAAGAAGAGTTTTCTAGCGTAAGAGGAAGCAATAAAGATTTATTTAATTATAGAATCTCCTGTCCTCAAACTTACCTAGGAGTGCGGGCTCATTTTCAGAAGTACCCAACAAATATGAATAATTAACTTTCATTTTTAACTGAGATTTACCGACTGCCGACCGAAATCGAAGATTTTAACTGACTACCCACAAAGTAATAAAATTCTAATGACGAACCCACTTCCCCCCCCCCCCTTCCCTTATGAGAACCCCCCACCATTCAGAATCACTGGCAAAGTTATAGGGAATGGATCATTGGATCATGTGATTCGTCAGCAGAGAATCTGGTGACCTCCTCATCACGGATCAATTCTCACAAATTCTTGCCCATAAATAGTAAAACGGAAAAGTTTTCGTCTCGTTCACGTGTTCTAATTTTCGCATGTTCGTTTTAATTAATTTCACGAATTAAGGATCTTTCTATTGACTGGCGAAGCGCTGCGCGGTGAACCGGACATATAGTCAGCCGCTGTTAAATAAAGAGAAAGATCTTAAGCTGTCAAATTCTTCTTCGTGCTACTCGATCAGGTTGATGAATGAATGGAAAAGCGTTCGCCGTTCTCAATCCATAGGCTGGTAAAACACTGAAAAATCCGTATCGCTTACAGACGGTGAAGTTCAAACCTTTCCTAGAAGGGGAAGAACACCAAAATACGAAAAGAAAAACCGAAAGTTACGTATTCAATGGTTTTGGTAATGGCATTTCTCGCGGCTGAGGACGAAAACCAACAACTTAAAGATTTGCAACAGGCCAATTTTCGCCTTGTACCCGAAAGATTTCTTTTTTTTTGGTCAGTACCAATTCAATAACTGAGAATTTTGTATATTGAAAATTAGGCCCAATTTTTTTTTTTTGTAGTGATCCAACGCACGTTTTCGTCTTGAGTGAGCCAGCGCACTTCACGATTTTTATTCGGCCGAATGTCGATCCTTTTATTTCATTCATTAATAAAGTCGACTTTTCTTGTTCGCTGCGCTCAAAGAGAAATTCCATATCTACGCGCTCCCATGTATTTTTCTCTATTTTTCATACGATCGAACATACAGAATTCAAATTCGGCGGAAGAGTATCTTTGAAATTGCCATCATGATACTCCTTTCACACCAGCACTGGCCCATAAGCGCTCTAGGAAACCTGAATTGTGTTCCGAACTATGCGACCAAATTGTATACGTGAACTCACCTTAGGGCCAAGAAGAGTCACTGCAAATGAATATGAATGGCTTCGGAACTGCACCTTCATTATGGATAAACAAACAACCATTAGCCAATCAAAACAGAATGATCGGAACCTGTAAAACCGGTTTTTGGGCTATTCTTATGAAACAAGTGGGTTGTGCATGAAATAATACCTCTATTATGGTATGCAAACAGCCCCCTCTTATTGATTGAGGTTAAAGTCAAAGATCTTAAAAGGCTATCGACAAATTTATGAAATTCTTATGAGGACCTCCCCCGCCCCCACCATTCAGACTCCCTGGCAAAGCTTTAGTAAATGGATCATGTGATTCGTCAGCAGAGAATCTGGTGACCTCTTTATGACGGATCAATTCTCACAAATTCCTTTCTCATAAATAAGAAAACAGAAAAGACGACGTCTGCACACTAGATCTCGTCTTGTTCACGTCTCCTAATTTTCGCATGTCCGTTTTAATCATTGCACAAATTAAGTATATTTCTATTGAATGGCGAAGCGCTGCGCGGTGAACTGGACATATAGTCAGCCGCTGTTAAAAAAAAAAAAAGAGAAAGACCTTAAGCTGTCAAATTGAATCTAGGATTTCCCTACCTTTTCCTAATTTGAACTCGGTAATTTTGCAAGAAGAGAGCTACGAAAACGAAGTCACAGTTTAACAATCCATGATTGTGTTATGCAAGGAATGCATCTTCTTACGCGTTCATTTGGATTAAGCTGATCACTTTCTTTAAACTGATATACAGATGTCTAGTCTATGATTAAATCGCAGCCGGCGAATAAAATAATCTGTCATACGATCGAACACAAAGAATTCAAATTCGGCGGAAGAGTATCTTTGAAATTGCCATCACAACACTCCTTTCACACCAGAACTGGCCCACAAGCGCTGTAAGAAACCTCAAGTTTTTTCCGAACTATGCGATCAAATTGTATGCGTGAACTCACCCTAGGACCAATTAGAGCTTCTGCAAATGAACATGAATCTCTCAGTAATTTGTTGTTGTTCACTGCGATAAAGGCAAAACGATTCCTCGTCTCTAGATTTGAGAGTGTGCTCCACCTTCGTAAGCCGACAAATGCACTATGGACTATGGAACTGCACCTTAATTGTGGATAAACAACCAACCCTTTAGCCAATTAAAACAGAATGATCGGAACCTGTAAAACCGGTTTTTGGGCTATTCTTATGAAACAAGTGGGCTGGGCATGAAATAATACATCTATTATGGTATGCAAACAGCCCCCTCTTATTGATTGAGGCCATAACAAGTTCAAAATATTCAAAATTTTAGAAGCTTCTGTGGTTTAGCGCGGTAAACTGGTTTCTTCTTGTACTAGAAAGGTTATAAGATCCCAAATAATTTAGCATGAATGAGCCCCAGCAATTAAAATTAATTTGCGAAACATTGGCTTGTTTGGCTGCATTCCAATCGATGACACTGTCTCGTCCAGAAGACGCGTTTTTAGTTGTTATTAGGGACGCTTAAAAGTTTTGGAAAAGGCCCATGATAAGATAAACTTCAGTATTTCTTCCCAATTATGCGAAGAGCTAAAAGTTTCCAGCGTCTTGCGCTTTTCCAAACCTCTCTTCATTGTAACATTTTAAGCAAGCATAGAGTTCCCACAAGAAAGTGACCTGCCTTGGGAGCTTTTGCTCTCTGAATACGCAAAATTTGATTAATCAAAGTAGTTGTTTGGAGAGTTGTAATCACGCATTGGTTAAATATCGCGGGAGACTGATTCGTTGTTTTGTCTTCGTCGAATTGCTTTAGACTAAGTCATAAATCTAATGTCGTGCTTTAATTTCCGACGTAATCTGGTTTTCTTAGAGAAACAAAAACGACTCTGAATTCAGCTTTCAGTGTTTTGTGATGTTTTTAAGAAATGATACGAAACATACAACTTACATTAACAGGAATGTTTCCATCTGATGTCATTTCAGTGACACTTTTGAGCAGTCTCGCTGCTTAGCTGGGCTGTTTCGGAAGGCAGTGCAACCTCGGTTCTGCTTAACATTCCAAGATAAAGGATTTTAGTGCTTGACTGTCTGATTCACGCCAAGTGGCATTTTGAGAAAATGAAAATTAACATAGAGTGGCGTCGGCTTCTGGTCGTTAGGACGCCATTGACCGTCGGCGTGTCTCTCATCTTAAAGCCTTTTATCAAGAAGTTATGCATGGTAAATATTATTTTGTCGATTGAACAAGTTAATACCACTGTTAGCAAACTAAAGGCAAAGTGAAATGTTAGGATTTCGGATCGATACGGTGGTATTTAACGTGAATGGCGAGCCAGCTTGATGGCAGAATCACAATTGTCCCTCTTTTACCAGTCGCAATAAATCATTTAGCATTTGAGCCCTAAAAAGCTCTTCAAAAGCTAGACTGGACGAAGGAAAAAGTAAATCAAAATGAAACAAAAACAAAAGAAACAAACGACATCCGGCACAAGCATCATGGTCCTTTCCTGTAAACTGAATCTCTCGAATTTATCAAAGAGAAATCTTTCATGGCTGATGTTTGTGTTAGGGCTTTTTCTTTTCTTTAAATTTGGTCTGTCTTCACTGCAAAGGATATTACAGTGATGTTATGCAATCAGAATGAAGACAACAATTTTGAATTGTACCTCAGTATTAATTAACTTTTAATGTAACGAAACTTCAACAAGAAAGAATTATTTCATGCATTTGTTACGTATTATATAGCACAAACAGCGAGGCATATGACCAATATGCAACATCATATGCAACTTT
Organism: Pocillopora verrucosa; assembly: GCF_036669915.1. Classification (NCBI taxonomy): domain Eukaryota; kingdom Metazoa; phylum Cnidaria; class Anthozoa; order Scleractinia; family Pocilloporidae; genus Pocillopora; species Pocillopora verrucosa. Next base: position 17,717,546 of record NC_089314.1, read on the forward strand.
TATGCTATGTACATCTGAGTGGAATTTCTGGGAATCAATCTCGCGACAATGCTCAAACACTAAACCAAAAATCTCCTCGGGTTCAGCCATTTCTGTGATAGTTCCTAGAAATACGAGGATACGCAAAATGCTAAAGCACATAACAGAATTGATTTCATGGAATTCACCAGATCATCGTCAAGTTGCCACGATTCATGGCAAAATTCCAATCAATGATCTGAAGGATTAAGCGAGTGAAACGAAGGGGACTCGATATCTAGGGTTTCCTCTCGCCGAGAACAAAGCTCATGATCAATTTTTCAGTGGATTTGAACTGGATTGTAAACGAACATAGATACGCACATATTAGAATAACTGTAAGAAATAGCAACGTCTCCAAATTTGTTGTTGTTCGCTGCGATGCAGAGCAAAAAAATTCATTGCTTAAGCTATCGGTCTACAAATAAAAATGAAAAGTACAACATTTACTTGGCAATTCTCAGTATAAGCGTAATATTCGTCCTATAACAATAACCCGAAATTTGATTCACGTCAGGCTGCAATGGTTGTATATTGGAGAAGTGTCCGGTTGTAGTCGTTAAGAATGGGTTTTTCACTCTCTCTAAGTACGCCTTTGATAGTCGGCTTTTTATTCAACTTCAAGCCATTTACCACGAAGACAAGCAAAGTAGGTTTTATTTCTCGATTAAACCACTATTAGCAAACGAGAGGCAAACTCGAAATGTGTGGACCTCTGATATTATTGATATCTGTCGAGAATGGCAAGCCGGCTCGATGGGAGCATCTCATTTCATTCCCCTTTACCGGTCGTAATAAATCATTTTACACTTAAGTGACATATAAGTCTCTGGTGTTTATGTTTTCTTATTCCTCCTACAGTCTACCTTCGATACACTGTTGAATGAATTTTAAGAAGTATTACAGTCCTATAATACTTAAAGAATGAAGACAACAACAATTTCAATTTGCACGTCAGATGTAATAACTTAACGTTTTACAAAACTTCAACAGGAAATAATTCTTTATTGTATTTTCTAGATATTTTATGGCTAACGTAGTCTCGAAACGTAATTATATCATCGACAGCGAGCAACATTTTCAATTTCATGCTCCCTTGATCTGAGTGGAATTTCTGAGAATTAAGCACGCGATGATGATAACGATGCCGGGAAAAGTAACCGCGAATCTCCCAGTTCAACCACAATGGTGAGAATTCTTAGAAATTCGAAGACTTCTCAAATGTCAAGGAATAAATAAAAAAAATGAAAAATAAATTCAACATCGTCAACGATTCACTACAAAATTTAAAATGAACGATTTTAAGTATCAAGCAAGCGAAACGAAGATGACTATATAGTTTTTTTGTTTTTGTTTTGTTTTTTTTTGCTAAGAAAGAAGCTCATGATACCAGTGGATTTGAACCGGGTTATGAACGAATTGTGCCCAAAGGTTGCGACATAGTAAAGACTCAACGGCATAAATACTAAGTGACAACTTCATGCATTTGTCTTCGACTTACAAGTGAAAAGCAAGGACATAGTTAAAGCGGTCCCAGATATAATACTGTTAAAAAAAGGCATTTTCGAAAATAACCAATTCGAAAATCTTTGCTACAAGCAACTTCAAGACCAAATGTGAGCTATATATTTGCTGTAAGAAGAGTAAATTCTTGATAGGAACGATAATTCTAAAGCTTTTGACCTCAAATATACTTTACTCGTTCGCTTTCACTACAAACAGAAACTATCTGAAAGACAGTGCGGTACTATTTAACACTTATTCCCTGGAGAGCAGTTTACCCTTTGTGTAGCCTGATCCGGCCCTCAGAAAATTGGGCCCTGGTGTTAATCTTGTCTCGTTCGACATCAATTATTATATGTCAGCCACGCATTTTTAAATGTTAATAATTACAAAAAAATTTCTAAATATGCCATTGATACACAGCATCATTTGCAATTTCTTTGCTATCTAGATCCTTTTCTAGAAATTCACTCGCAGAAGACTGTAATCGTCAACCTACCATGATCCATGGCGAACTCCTATCATCGATTTTAAGTATCAAGCCAGTGCAGAAAATGTGACTAAAATATCGTTTCTTTTCTGTCGAGAACAAAGCTCATGAAACCGGGCAGAGGATTTAAATTGGATTATAAACGAACTATGTGTACATACTCCATACCTGCAGGCGATCTATCACAAGATGAACGACTAAGAAATATCAATTCTCCTGATGTGTGCTGTTCACTGGAATGCAGAGCAAATACTTCATTACTTGAACAATCGGTTTACAAGTAAGAAGAAGAAAGACACATAAACCTTAGTTTACTTACTTGGCAAAGCTTCACACAATCGTGATGATAACCCAAAATAAAATAGACGAGCACTGGTGAGATATAGCAACCCCGGAGACCAAAGCCATCCTAAGTAAAGGCCAATATACTACAAAAGGTCGAGTTCTTACGAGAAACGAATTCAAGTGAACCAAAAGATCTTTTGTCGTTCAATTGTCGTGAATAGTGAATATTCCTCATGGCAATCCACAGTCTTTGTAATGGGCTAGATGACCCTTTAATCTTGTATCTGAATTCCTAGAAAACAGCATTCTTTTCACAAAGCAAACCAATTGTCAAGATTATCGTTTGTTCATTTCGGCGAATCGCGTTCATAGTTAAAAGAAAAAGGTTAAGAAAAACTTAGATTGAAGTCACTGTAGTTTCACGTCAAACCAAATCCATTTCCCAGCTCCGCAGCCATTTCACGAGACAGCTTGGATGTCAAGTGTTTCTCTTCATTCGATGAATTCTTACCTGGTCAGAAAAATGGTCACCCTTATCAAGAGAATTAAATTCTAAGGCAAGTCAATATTCAAAGAGATGTCCAAAGATTGCAAACGTTAGGAGATGCAATTACACAATGAGAAGTGTTACTTTACTTGTACTCGCTGTTTATTCCGTCTGGCAAAAAAAACAATGAACAAAAATTTTCTGATATTTTGCGTTTGTTTCATAAGAACGGCTCTATAACCTTTATTTTCAAAGAAACATAATGCACTTATGACTTACAAGGAAAACTAGCACACCAGCACCTACTAAACTTCATTTCAGTATTACTATAGTAACACCGACATCGCTGCCGATGTTGGCTGTTTTGAAAGGTAGTGTGTTGAACTAAATTGGGATCAATTTTCAGTTCAAAATGATTTACTTCAGTACCTCGGTGAATTTGATTCACGCCAGGCTGAATGGGAAAAATATTGGAGACGCACCGGGTAGTAGTCGATAAAAATTTGTTTTCAGTATCTTCAAGCGTACCATCGAGTGTCGGCTTTTTTCTCATTTTCAAACAGTTTTACCGAGGGCATACATGTTAAGTTAAACTACCCCATTGTGTGAGTCCCTCAGTAACATATTATTAGCAAACTACAGACAAATTCAAAACGAGTGGATTTTGGATTTGATTAGTATGTATCGTAAATGGAAACCCGCTTGATTGGAGATTTTCATTTTCGGTCATGTATCAGTGGCAATGAATCAATGAATCATCTATATTTAGTTCCTTTAGCGCTTTTCAAAGATAAAATACAAAACAAAATCAAACATTTGATAACCGGCGCGTGCTTCTTCTTTCCTGTAGACTGATTCACCTTAATCAAGTCAACCCTATATCTCTTATGTTTCATTCCTTTGGTCTGTCCTCATTAAATTTATTAGTGAACTCTTCAAGTGGCATACTGAGCTATAACACTGAATGAAGACAACAATAATTTCAACTTGCACATCAGATACTAACTCTAATTTCTGCAAAGCGTCAACAGAAAGAATTCCCACACATTTTTATTAGGTATTTTGTAACACACACATTTTCGAAACATATCATTAACACGTAACAATATTTGCAACTTTTATGCTGTCTAGATCTGAGTGGAATTTCTAAGAATCAAGCACGCAGTAACAGGAAAAAAAATTAAACATGAATTTCCTCGATTCAGTCTTTTCAGAAGGAATTTCTAGAAACCCGAAAACATGTCATACGCAAGAGTACATGGGAGAATTAATTTCATAGAATTCATATTCGTCAGTTTGCTGATTCATGGCGAGATACACAACATTTGACGATAAAGTGAGTGAGGTGAAGGAAAGTTACAATTGTTTCTTTTCTGCCAAGAAAAAAGCTCGTTATGATAACATTGGATTCAGTTAGGCTGGATTTTAAATAAACTATGCGTGTGTTATCTCTCGACTCGCGTACACTAAATCTCAACTCGCCTCACTGATGAGATCTTTCAACAGAAAGACAAAATGCTTCTGTTCACTATGGTGCAGAGCAAATATATCGTTACTTAAGCTATCGGTTCACGAGTAAAATTGAGAATAAAATGCACTTTAATTTACTTACTTGGCAAAGCTCAGTATAGGTGATATTTGCACCCAAACAATAACCTGAAATAACACAGACGAGCAACAGAGAGATACAGTGATCCAAAGAGACCAACGCCACCTTCGATAAGAGTCAATAAGGCCAATATATTGCGGAATTTTGAGTTCCAATGGGAAACGAATTGTTAACACTAGTGAACTACCAATTCTTTTTCTGTGCAATTGTTGTTAACAGTGAATATTCCCCACGGAAATCGACGGTCTTTATACCAAGCGATATATGACCTTTTTAATCTCGTGTCTGAGTTCCTAGAAAACAGTATGCTCCACACAAACCAAGACTATTATTTTATGTATACCCTTTGTTCATTTCGAAGAATCGGTTTCATAGTAACAAGAAAAAGGTCGACAAAGTCAGAGTATCTCACCAGTTTAAGAGTAGAGAAGCACTTTGAATTCATTCATTGTGACCGACATCAAACCAAACCCATCTCAGCAGCTTCACGGCTGTTCCACGCGATAGCATAGATATCAGTGTTTTACTTTACTCGACTGCCAGTACAATCATCAAAGATACAAGAAATAGTTGCCTTTCTCGAGCCAATTGTAAAAATTCTAAGACAATTCAATGTACACAAAAAATGCATCAATTAGGAGATGCAACTTCATAGTCTGCATTATGAGAAGGGCTACTTTATTTGTCTTCGCCGCTTATTCCATCTTACACAATAGACTTTTTAAGCGAAAAGTAAGATGTTAAAGTACATCCTTGGATTTATGGCTCAGTCTAGGGTTGAAAAAATTCAAAATCCTTTGCATGTACTGAATTAAGGACCAAAGATAAGCTACATCTTCTAGGTGAAGAAGGAGAAGTCTTGACGGAAACGGTAATACTAGATTATTTGACCTCTGAATATAATTTACACGTTTGCTTTCCTAAAAAACAATATCCTTGGCAAGAATGGTCCGGTGCTTAGCGTTTGTTTCATTGGAACGGCTCTGTAACATTAATTTTGAAACAAACATAATTTTTGTATGGCCTATATAATAATTGGTATATGGCAAAATCAGTTCTTACCAAGGTTATAGGTACTGATTTCGGACCGAGAGCGACTGACACAAAATTGATAATTTGTGTATAGTGTTATAGAAAGGTACGATTCTATATTTCGAGCTTCTTGAAACTATAAATGCGAATCCCGAGAACAAAAACTTGGTGAGTAAAAATTTAACCGTGGTAAGAACTGCATTTCCTTACGCAATCTTTGAACATCTCTGTATATTGACTTGCCTCAGAATTTATTTTTTAAATAGGGTGACCATTTTTCTGACCACGGAAGATTTCATTGAATGAAGAGAAACACAGATATTCAAGCTGTCAAGATGAATGGCTGTGAAGCTAAAAAAAATGGATTTGTTTTGGCGTGACACTAAATGATTCCAAAGTGCATTTCTAGTTTCTCGACCTTTTGCTTGTAACTATAAGCTTGATTCGCCGAAATGAACAAACGATAATCATGAGAATTGCTTTGCTTTGTGTAGAGAATGCTGTTTTCTAGGAATACAGAAATGAGATTAAAAGGTTATATGGCCTGGTATAAAGACTGTGGATTGCCATGGGTAATATGAACTATTCACAACAACTGAACGACAAAAGATCTTTTGGTTAATTAAAATTCGTTTCTCGTCAGAGCTAGACCTTTTGTAATATATTGGTCTTTACCGACCGAGGGCGGCTTTGGTCTCCGCGGTGGTCACTGTATCTCACGCGTCTGTTATTTCAGGTTTTATCGCGGTTATATTAAGCTTTGGCAAGTAAGTAAATTAAGGTATATGCATCTTATACACCGATTGCTCAAGTAATGAAGTATTTGCTCTACATTCTAGGTATAGATATGTACAAATAGTTCGTTTACAAGCCAATTCAAATCCACTGGTTTACTACGCTTTGTTCTCGGCAAAAGAGGAAACAATATTCAATCAACTTCGTTTCACTTTCCTGATATTTCAAATCGTTGACTGGAAGCTAAGCTCGCCACGAATTTGAATTCCATGAAATTGATTCTGCCACGTGCTCTAGCACTAGGAATATTTTCGTTATTCGAGGAATTCTCAATGAAAATGTTGAACTGAGGAGATTCGCATTTAATTTTCGTGACAGTCATCGCGTGCTTGATTCTCAGAAATTCCATTCGGATTTAGACAGAATAGAAAGTTGCAAATGATGTTAGGCAGTGTTGATCAATTTCGAAACTTTGTGTACTAAATAACACCAAAATATGTTTGAAAACCAAATCGATAAGTATAGGTAATCACATGATTTCGAGTGCAATTTTGAATAAATAAGCACTTGTAAAATTTTTAAAAGACTAACAAAATTGTACGAGCCCGTAGGGCGAGTGCAATTTGTGGTCTTTGAAGAAATTAACAAGTGCTTGTTTGTTCCAAATTGCACGAGAAAAATCATGTGATTACGTGTTAATAATATACATGGAAAAATACGAGGTGGCTTATCATAATTAAGCATAAGCAAAGCGCGCACATCAAGTGCAAAAATAATTTATTCAAACCGTGCGTTCGGTCAAAACAACCGCGTACGATCAAAACAATAATATGCAATGATATCTTCACATCTTTAAGGCGCAAAAAAGTTCAAAGTCCGGCTAAACAGTTCAAGGAATTTGTCCGAATCACTTTCGATGAAATGGAATCGTCGTTTCCGGGGTTTAACCATGTTTGTTTTTAATTTCGGTGTTGGATCGCTCGAGCAAAGTGTTTCCGGTCGGCTCGTAATTTTCGATTTCTTTGGCAATTCCCCTCTCTAAACACCACTTTTTCCAAACCGACAACCAAAAAGAAATGTTTCTTCCAGTGTTTTCGTTGTTTGAGCTGTTTTTCCTACTTCAAACGCCGGCCATTGCTTCGCTAGCAAATTTTCAAATTTTGTTGCGACATCCAAGGCTCGCATTTGATTGGCTATCTGTGAGTTTCTTTGATTATTGACCAATCAGAATGTCTGATTTGTTACTTTCTTTGTATTATTAATCGTGGAGTAGTGCTGAAAAAAGTACTGCACAATCCATCGGATAGATGCTGTTTTGTAAGAAAGTGAACGAGTAAAGGGTATTTAGAGGCCAAAATGTCCAGCATTAATTTTCTCCATTCACTGTGAAATTTCAGCTCATATTTGGTTCTGAACTTGATCATTGTCAAGATTTTCGAATTGTGTGATGTATATTCTTAGACAGTCTTAAATTTGGGACCGCACTTTAACTGTGCACTTGCGCCGTTTCACTAGGAAGTCTGATGTCACGTCGAAGACGAATAATGAAGTCAGTAGTCACAGCATTACGATGTTGAATCTACTGATTTTCGCAATATTTTTGCGCAATGGCTTGCTGTAAAATATAACTTTCATTTCAAAGAGGGAACCTTTTCCCGAGCTTGAGAAATTTTAAACAATTAAAGAAAACCGTTGATATTCACACTTCCTCGCGGAACGGCCGTGGAGCTGCTGAGGTGAGTTTGGTTTGAATTGTTTCTGAAATGACTTCAAAGTGGATTTTTACTCTCAGACTGGCATAGTTCGTTTATATGTAACAAAAGAAATATACAGACAGACCTAGAATCGAAATAAGTAAGGCAAAGATAAACACCAGAAGTGTAGATTTGACTCGCGTGAATTAAAGAAGTTCAATTTTGAAGAAAAGCATTCGTCTACACCTGTTGTTATGTTTTGTTTTATTCACTGCAAATATTTAGCTCTTATTTGATCCTGAAGTTGGTATCAATAAGCGACTGAAGATTTTCATGAAAAGTTTTATGTCTTTGCTTAGACAAAGTAATAAATATTTAGATCAAGCTTTTTTTCACAGCGAACTAAGTAAAGGAAGACATTGATATTCAAGCTTTCTCGTGGAACGGCTGGGAAGCTGCGAGGTCGGTTTGATGCGTTAATAAAATGACTTGAAAGTGCTCTTATCCTCTATCGAGATAATTTGATTTTGTTGATCTTTTTCTTGTAACAATGGAAACGTTTCGCTTAAATTAACAAGTACTCACTCATAAGAAGTATTTTGAATTGTCTGAAAAAAGCTATATTTTCCACACGAAGTGGCCAATTGGTCAAGTGAAAATAAATTTCAATTACATCGTGTAAAATGTAAGGAACTTATTATCAACTTCACTAAGCAGCCAGACGCGGAAAAACGAATTAGCCTATACGGCCAGCCTTTTAAAAGAGTGTCTCAGGCCGGGCGTAACCATCACAAAAGATCTTAGATGAAATTTTCACATCGGGAATATCTTCCAAAAAGCATCAAAGCGTATATATCTCCTGAACCAACTAAAAAAAACTGACGTGGAAGTGTTTTACTTGTTAAATTCTACAGCGCTTGTATCACGTCAGTCCTAGAATATTCTTGTCAAGTTTTCTATACAAGCTTGCCTCAGTATTTATCAGACGAGGTGGAACGTATCCAGAAGAGAGCGCTAAAGATAATTTTCCAGACCTCAATTACAAAGAAGCAAAACTTGGAACTCTGTTTGAAAGAGGAGAAACTCTGTGTCAAATGCTACTTAGTCAGATCGAGACTACAGATGTCAACGAGAGACACAAACTTTGGAACCTATTACCAGCTAAGCGTGGACCATGTAATCATGAACGGAGGCATAAAAGAGTTTACTCGCTGCCATTAATAAAGACTAACAGATTTAAGAACCATTTATTATGCACCACGCAGCCAAGGCCACTTGATAGTTCAAATTTCGTTATCATATTTATCGTATGTATATAGATTATTCATTATTGTTTCAAAACATGTAATCCAGTCTCATGAATGCCAGATTTTATTTTTATAAATGACTTATCTCTATTTCCTGAGAATTCGAAACCCCACGAGCGTTACTTACTTGGTGGCATCTAAACAATAGTAGGAGGAAATCCACCTTGTTTTCTCAATTTTTCCTGTAACTAAGCCGCATATTTATTGTCTCACTTTCTAAGAAGTGTTCTTCATTTTACCGCCTTTTAAAGAGCTATATTTGTAAATAAAGTAAACATATATGTTTTTCAAAACTTCCTCTTTACACAGCTTATCAAAATAATATACCCTGTGTTAAAGATTTTCAGCGACTGTCTTGAGAAAGGATGCAACCGAGGAATTGTGGAACATTGGAGCTCGAACTTCTGTACTACATTACTTGATGGAAGCGGCGTCCACCGCTTTATAGGCCCTGTAATCATCTGTTATATTTGTTTAAGGAAAAACATCACTTTTATTTCGAGCTATGCCGATTGAATGAAGTAAAGTTCATGTTGATTGTAAACTGGTAGCGTAAGAAAATCAAATCGCAGGTTTGATTGAGGCACGTTAGGTAACATGTTCGCTTCAGTGGAATGATTTCGGAGACCTTTGTTTGGAATTGCCTCTTAATTTTCAATTACTTTTACAAATGTAAACGGTGAAGCTACATACCAGCGAAAAGCGGCAGGCATCGCGAGTTTGTGCCGCTCGTCGAGGTTTAAGACTCATTATCCCAGAAGCAATATTACAACAATAGCAGTAGTGATTGATTAAACGGCGGTATGATTTCATTTCACTTGCCCCAGGTATGAGCGGAGATATACTTTTTACCGCTCTTAAATTGAATTTGTGCTATTTTCATCGTGCTGCACTGGTTTGGAATTGTTAGGGACGTACAAAAAACAAAAGATAGCATCGTATAAGTATCCCACAGTATTTAACCATGGCTTACAACGCGTGACTTCAATTATCCAAACAAAAAGTGAAATGTTGTGTATTCAGAGAGCAAAAACCCCTAGAAAGTATCTCTTGGACAAGAAGATGTCATCGACTTAAATGCGGCCAAACTAATGGTTTGCTAATTTTCATGTATGAGGCCTCTCCATTCCAAGATGTCTGGGTTCAATATTTTGCGTGTTTGTAGTAACCTTTTTCGTGCAAAAAATTTTGATGCGGAGCTATAGCCTCAAACAATTGAAGGTGGGTGTTTGCACATCCCCATATAGTGATTACTCCATGCCTCCACTCACTTTAATTTTCAACTAAAATAGCTCAAGAACCTGTTTAGTTGACGAGTTGTTTTTTTAAGTGCAGCTCCAGAGTCCACATTAGTTGTTTGTTGACGGAGGAGAGCGGTACACGTGGATCTACTTCGTAGTGAACAAAAGCAAATAACGAAAGGATCCAACATCCTTACGTTACTTCTAGTTGGCTTGAAGGTAAGTTCACATACAGAGTATATCCGCGGAATTTGTATTCCGGTAGTTCGATCGCAAGAAAAAGCTCTACATACGCTAAAAATTTATCACCAACAGTCTTGTGTAAAACTAAAATTAATTGATTTTAACCAAACGAATGCAATAGGCTGCCGACCTCAGGTAACTCAGCCATGGATCATCGTTGCACTGTTTTCACAGCCGCTCTTTCCTGGAAGATTTATCCAAAGGTTTATAACCTCGGTTACACAAAGGGGTCAAAGTTTTGTAAGATATTATTTTGCTAATAGATAACAGCAGCCTACGTGCTCAGTGCATTGAGCAGAGCTTCAGCGGTAGTTTCTGCAGCCGTTTTCCGTTTACTGTCATCAAATGACTCTAAATTTATAAAATTATCAAGAATTTAAAGAAAGCGACAAAACTTTTGAGTCTGTAAAACATGTTTCGACAGAAACTTCTGTCATCTTCAGTTAATTACTGTACAAAGCGTTGAAAGTTGTATTATATAGTAAGTAGAACAATGCTAATTAAGATGAATAGTGACAACAAGAAGAGAGGTAAAGCATGAAAGTGTGAGAATTAAAAAGATAGTTTTAGATTTACATGGTGTAATTGTTGATTCAAGGATGGTTGTTCTCTTTGAATATGAATAGCTTCTTTTATTTTAAGCTGAAAGCCGGTAGAGGCGTGATCTAAAACATGGAAGTTATTTGTAGAACACAAAGCGCGACAATGTAGAGAATCTTTCAGATGCCTGAAAATGTGAGAGGCCTTGTCACTTGACTTGCCTGCTAATATCAAGACCGTTTGATAAAATTATCAGAAGATACGAAGGGGAAGCAAATTAATAGGTATTAACTCGACGAGATTCACAGTGCAAGGGGGCTTTCCCTTTTTCTCGTCACTTACACGGATTTCTTAACTCGATGCGTCCCTCACCTGTTATGCTTTATGGAAGATGGTATAGCTTAATACGGCAATATTTCAGAGCTTTAGGCGAAATTTGGAAAAAAAATTTTACAGGACGTTTTCCGAGGCTTAACCTTTGTGACTGCTTAAAAATGACTAGGAACGCATCTTTTGAAAAGTAACGGGCTTCGATTTGAATTCCGCAAATTGCATACCTAGATGTCTTGGATCAACTTTTGACGAGTTTTGATTAATCTCATGTTACACGAATAAGCCAAATATCGAAGCAGAAACACAGTAAGTTCCTCAAGTTCAGAAAATTGAAACTCATCATGGCCTAAATCAATTGCAAGGGGATGTTTGCACATTCTAATAGAGTGATTAGTCCTTGCCCTACCCACATTTCCACAAAATAGCTCAAGAACCTTTTTGACGGGTTTCAGATTGACTGACGAAGGCGAGGCTCACGCGCGTATGCGAGAGAGCGCTTTCTTTTTACCGTAGTGAAGAGCAAGATATTGCGAGAGGTTCCTATCCCTCAAGGTGCTTATAGTTAACCTTGAGGTGATTTGTGGTAATTTATGCATTAATTGACTTATCTTTTAAAATAGAGGTTATGAAACTAATTAAATTAAACGAAAGATAATTTCCGGCCCTTTTTCTAAAAAAAGGCTGTTCTCAAGGGAATCGAACGAGTATAACAGTGAAAAGGAATCAATTGTTGTTGTAGTACTTTTTTCTTCAAGAATTCTCCTTATTCAATTAACACAAATATTCAGCTCACTTGAGTTGCTCGATGGCTTTTAACTTTAAGTTTCATTGCACATTGTCCACATAATGCAAGGATTGTTCCTAGAATACAATAATTACTTTCCAGGATCACGCTGAAAGCTGTCTCGACAAAATTTTAACGTTACAAGTTAGCTAAGCAATTGAATTTCGCTTGTTTCTCAAGCTCGATCAATAGATTTGTTGTCTAATACACCTCGCGAGAGAAAGTCAAACACCCTTTTGTACTATCGCGCTTGACATTCGACTGAGCAGAGGAAAAGGAGCAAAGATTGGACAGATACCGAGTGTGGTGAATAAATAGAATTACACTCGTCGGTGACCATCTGCAACGCACAAGTAGTAAGATATGAAATATTTAATAAATGGACCCAGGCAACACTAGTTGACGAAATTTCCCTGAAAATATCCTAGTTGTTTCTTTGAAGCCATGGGAGGTTTTCTGGTCAGCCAAGGTCTATTGAGTGGAGGTCATTTTTAGTTATATGAGAGAGCGTGTGATACAGTCCTAGATAAATCTATGAATGCCTAAAAGCAGGATAATTAGCATTATTTAACACAATAACCGAGTAATCTTAGATGAAACGACTGCGGACTGAAAATCTGAAACCAGCTACTGTATATCCTACTTGTGCAAAGGCTCAGGCTGGCTTCTCTCTCAGCAAAAGGTGTATGTCTAAAATTTAAATAAGAAAACTCACTTTCTTTCAGATGAGGTAACATGAATTAAGCTGTTAGTAAAAAAAAAATTACAGTTGGATTCATCAGGACAAGTTAGAATAAGCTAAAATGCGGCGTAGTTATGAATCACGCTAATCGAGCAGCAGTAATTTGTGCAATTCTCCCGACTGTAATATGAGAACAGAGAAGGATATCTCGCTTTTTTTCCGAGTGAACATCGAAATCAACATTATTTACGAATATGACCTCATATACTTTTCCTGTATAGAACAAACTATTATATATGCTCATAAACTCCTTTTTTTCATTATTTGATTTTTACTCCTTGCCCTGAGGAGGTGCAATTTATTAAAATTTAAAGGCAACGAGGGTGGATATCTCAAACCACTGGATAATCGGTTACCTAGTTATCAATAATTTGAGTTTTAGTTGTCTTCAATTTCAATGTCTATTAGGCTGGGGATCATTGATGTCCTGGGCCTTCTAAATAATTGAGGCCTAAGCTTAGGGTGGTTGTGTAAGCGTTTAGAAAGAGGATAAAGCGACTGCCTTTTTCTCCAAATAACTAGTAGAAATAAAGTGGAACTTTACCTGACTACATCGTGTAGTCAGGTTAAGTGGCTGAAAGTAAAGTGCTATTGAAGCTAGTACCTTGTATCAAAAATTACACAGTTATCAGTTAATAGAAGTTATATCATCGAGCTAAGGGATTCAATACATATGAATCTTTAAAGAAGTAGGCTTATAAGTTAGTTCAGGCATCTCTTACGTTTAATTTGAAATAAAAATTAATTAGAATAAAGAGGTTTTCTTTTGGCGCAAGTAAGCATTATAGATTGATTTGGATAGGGGCCATAGCGACTAGTTTTGTGGCTTGTATAATTAAGGTTTCGACTGCTCAGCGCTCCGAGTATGAAAAACGTGATTTTCCCAAGCCTAGTGTGTGTCAAACCATCGTCACCCAAGAGGATGTTGAATCCTTAAATTTGACTTTCAAGGCAATATGCCAGCGTAGTAAAGAGCAATTATTAACATTTTCATCGCAGTAATGGTCGGTTTTTATCTGAACAGTGATCGCATGCGACTTTTTAACTCAGTGTTGCTCAGTGTTGTTCGGTTCTTCTGTTCATGATGAAAAATATTCCGAATTCTTCATCAGTTTAAAATTATTTCGCAATTTTGATTGATCAAAAGGGCACCAAACGTGCATCAATACCTCACAAACTTCGTTTGCGTGCGACTGTAGTAAAGTTTTTCCGAGCAAAACGGATGCATTGAGTTTGGTCGTGTGCTGATCAAGCACATTTTATCTGTGGCAATTATATGACAGTTTTGTAGACTTTGGGTAATATGTAATGTTTTCGTAAATTGTTTGTATCGCTGACAGTATACTTATCTTTTAATAAAGTATGCAAAGCAACTTACCTATGGGTATGTAAATTTTCTGAGCATGGATTATGCGCCTCTAACGCATAAACATTTGTTGCTGCGTTTCTGTTCGATGTTACACAATCCATCGTTTACTGTCTGCCGTCTACTGATCGTCGGTCGTCTGTCGTTGACAATTTTTTGTCCTCCTTCTTAAGCAAGTTGTGGCAAATTTGGCAGACCCAAAATGACAGAAAATGTGTTTTATTTTCATCTTTCGTTTTCCTATTCTGTGAAATCAGAGGACCATCCTTTGAATGTTATGGTGTGTGAGACAAACGAAAGAAATACGAAGAAATAAATTTCGGTTACGCGGAATAAAGCACTTCATAATAAAATTGCCAGTGCGTCTTGGTCTGATATATTATGTTAACACATCGAAGTGTCTTAGTTTTTGCTTTTCCAAGCCGTCGAAATGCCCTTACTCTTGAATCAATCTCGTCCGTTGGCATCATATATAAAAGGAGGAAACCAAGGCTGGAAAATAGACGCTATATGGCCGCGACCACCTCGACTTAGAACTGAACTGAATGCGAAGCTATTGAGAATCCTTCCACCTAACTATAGTGGCCTAGAAGCGAGATACTCATTATTTGAGCTTAATCTTATTAATCGCTCTGCCAATCATGCTTACATCTCCCAGGCCACGATTGTTTGAAAATTCTGCGACCAGAAGAATTCGATTACAATCCTAAGAAATAAGAGGCTACCTATGAAGCCTCCTTAAAGCTGTCACGCTATCTGCCAAATTGTACTAGGTCCGACCACTCCCCGAACTGCTCTTTAGCTCTTTTTTTTGTTTTTTTTGGTTTTTCTCATTAATTGAAAGTGAAATTTCGGAAAAAGCGAGCCGGTAAGTAGAACAGAGGAACCAGAAAAAGGTTTTTAAACATACTGTAGCGAACGCACCGGCAAATTTCAAAACGTTTACACGAACCATACAATTTAGTCGTAACCAGTGGTTTCTGAAACATAATAAAATTAATTTACACTACAGCCAACCACCGACAACAATAATTACTATCCAAAGCGAAACATCAAACGGCATAAGACAACGCAAAACGTACCTGACGGTTTGGATAGAAGGAGTACACGAGATACAGCAAAGAAACGATCATAGCACGACAAACCGCATAACATAACTGTTCTTTTCGCGCGAAAATTTCAATATATGTACACGGACGCGGGAGAACTGAAGCCTAATTTACAGATAAACCACTTATAACGTGAGCAAGGACGAAAATCCTGAAAGAGGAAACGAAATGGACCGTCCGAGTTTTGAGGGTTTTAACGCTCAGTTAGATTGCAAGCTTACGAAAGGTAACAAAAATCAAACACAGATAGCACTCGTATAGCATATAAAGTTTCGTGTTCAAAAACAAAACAGAACAAAACAGGAATGACGAAAAGTATAGCCTAACTGGAATAATTGTTAAAATTCATACTAATCATTACGATGTCAGAGCGACCGCGATCATGCTCAAGTCCATCGCGGCTAGCTCATCAAGGCGATCTTCCCCTTTGAGTGAACAACTAAGAGCTTGCCCTGATATCCTTTCCGATGTGTTGAGTAGAAGGCCACATCAGTCACAGCAGCCGAGTTTTATGGCGTTGTCATCCGGAACAAGTTGGTGGAATAGGAAACGATCGGAGAATATGTCATCGAACTTGAGAGATATTATGCACGTCTAAACTTAGGTTAACCCCCTATAACGAAATATTATTCATATTTTCTAAGTTAGCCTGCCAACAACCCCTTAAGTTTTAAAAGTTCTACTTTGTATTGAAAATGAGCCGAAAGTTAGATTCGAGTGAGTAATATACTTCAAGATAAATGTTTCTTTTTTAAAGAAGACTCAAAACGGTTTCAGTAGACATACTGTAAACAGTAATTTTTTAATTTGTCAACGCTACAAATTTCCCTTCCCAGAAAATGGCATAAAAAAAATCCCCAATAATTTATAACAAATATGATCAGTCGCAATTAAAAATGTCACCGGAGCAACATAACAATCCGTCAAAGATCCCTTAACTTTAACTAGCAATTATATCGAGATGCATCTTTCCAATAAGCTTCCTAAAAAAATCTTCAATTACGTTCCAAAGCCAACTTCAAGATGTCTCTTAGCGTGAGTTGCAATTTCTTGATATCCCTATCGCTATTAAATAATGTAAAACTGAGATCACCTCAAACTTGACCAGGAATTACACGCACATAAAACTTAAACTGAGGGGGCTCTTAAGATATTTCAGTGTTGCTATGATTACCTCATGGTGGAGAAAATTCCTAACCAGGTTTTATAAATAAGAATCTATAATATAATTTTGTATTTATCTCTCATCCGGTTACTGATAAGACAATAAACAATATATATATATATATATATATATATATATATATATATATATATATTTATATACACATTGCTTCGAGGATGATCCTTACCTGATTAATAGACCTTTGAACCTTTCATACATCTATACGGTTTTAAATTGAAGTCTCACTGAGTCTTATTTGCCAAATGGGTATGGGGCTTGCCATACAATATCCTTCTGCAAAAGTGTTTAGGCCGCACCATTGAAAAAGAAAAGGTAGCTCGCCGTAGCTCAATGTATTGGTAGTAAGTTCTCTTAACTGAAGACTTTGACTTAATTTCTAGGCTTGGAGACAGCTGAATTAAAAACTCAAGTTCTCGAGAGAGTTGTGAAATATGATTTAGACTCTAAGAATCAACCGAGAAAATCTCTCAAACGCTATGACAATAAGAGTGTTCTGACGTCAATTGGCAATTATTCCATGGTCTTTTCATTTAGCGTTTGCTGTTTAATAGTCCGTTGCTTTATAGCCTCTTCCTGCTTAATTCCTTATAGCTGGTGCACTAACAAGTTCTGATCAATTTATCTATGAAAGAAAAACCACGAAGCTGAGAGAAAGTATTCAGCACTGGATTTGAATGTTCATTGACACAAGCAGGAAAACAGCACATTTAATGAAATGTGAACGTCATTCAATCAAGTTGCTAAAAATAACCACAAATAAACTTTCGACCTCGTCGCCTGAGGAAGACTAGTAGTTTAGCAGTCGAAATGTCGCAATCAACACACTATTGTTAAGCTTGACTCCTTCCTCGTGTAACTGTCTTTGGACAAAGATGATCGATTTGCCATATTTTTTCAAAATAAAAATTTATCTTGATATGAACTGCGAAGAGGGAATCCTGTCACTGTTTTCCTTTGTCCTCAGACAACACCATAACGTTTCCAAGCTTCGTATCCAGGCCTATAGGGCGGGCTTCTCCTCAGAAGTGGACGGCGAAGGATGTTTTTGCTAACTAAGCATTTTCAGTTTCATTTTCTGGAAAGATATGGACAGGGCTAACATTTATCCTTAGCTATTTCGGAGAGAGTATTACTCTGCTAACAAGCTTTGGATTGGGTTTAAATCATTAATCGATTTGCTGAAATAAAGAGTTAAGTGTATTCTATATACAAGGCTAAAAGGTTAAAAAATTTAAATGTTTAAACCAAACGTTTTCGGCTGTTTGCCATCATCCTTGTTTTAACCCTGATGATGGCAAACAGCCGAAAACGTTTGGTTTAAAAATTTTAATTTTTTAACCTTTTAGCCTTGTATATAGAATACATTTTACAAAGCGAACATTATGGACAAAGAGTTAAGTAATGGAACACTTTGCCTCGTCAATGGATTAATTTAAAGCAAACGTTCCCACATGAATTTTATGAACGCAGTTCTAATGATTTCTTCCTAACTCAGGCACGGATCTTCCTCAGTTATTTTCAAACCTTTGAAAGTCTCTTTGGCAGATGGACGATTGGCTGATTAGAAACACCTTCCGCATCGTAAAATCTTTGTCTGATGCCATATTATTTTCTCAATAATTGCTATCCTTTCTCTTGGAAAAATTCAATATTTTGATCAATGTTTTTCTAAGGAAAAAAAATAATTGTGGTTCAGCCTCATTTCACAATTGAAATATTCAAGAAATCGCATTAAAATACTGCTATTTTAGAAACAGGACCTCTAATTACTACAAATCTGTAATCGTTGCATTTACACAAGAAGACAGAATGTCAATGATTCATGTCGTTAATTGGTGTGAACACATTCTTATTTCGTGGAAACCTGTGTCACAAACGTCTCAGTTTTGAATTACTGGTAAGCAAATTATACAAGTTATCCTTTAGTTTTAGTAAATCCGACAAATATGCCCTTACAAACAGGTTATCGTTGATTAAAGTGATATCGATGAAGGAAGACTTTTTTCCCTTCCGTAGGAAACCTGAGCCTTTGTGATCGTTTTCCTGTATTCGGGTATACAACTAAAAGTTTTTCTGTGGTATATATTTTATCCCTCGTTTTCCCAGCAGGTAGCGAACATATCAAGATGACGAGCAATTTAATGAAAACCTGGAAATCGAAGTTTAAAAAAGTAGAGTTTTGATCTCTAGAAGTGAACCATCAATAACCAGAGTCGCAGTTCACGCCAACAGGCACACTTTCTTACCGTTGTGTCCAAGACTATCATTTTTAGTTTCAGTTGTGGTTAGTGTGTCAAAATCAGGGTTGCATTGAAGGACTGAAATTTTTTTAGATGTTGCGTATCATCGTTTTAAGTCAACAGTTATCGACTTTTAGCTTTCGAAAACTGAATACAATCGACGATTTTAGCAACATAGGTCACAGGGAGAAATGGTGAAATTTTACAAATAATTCTTATTATTGACGTGTCTTTACGATGCAAAACTTCTGCCAATTTTTAAAATGTTCTTACCTTTGTATGAGGTCCTAAGATTATGCTGCCGTTTGGTGCATCACGATCGAGTGAAATGAACTCCAACATTTCATTCGCCTGAAGTTATTAAGAACTAAAATTTAACGCACGGTATAGTAGACGGACATTCACGCTATTACAAGCAGAAACCATTAACTGTTTTAATGCAATAGTTGATCAACCTTTATACACACGGTCATAATTATTCTAACACAGAGGTGAAACATACCACGAATAGTCAAAGTCTAATGATGGTATTAGATAATATGCAGGAGCATTCGTCACATAAACTTCTTTGGCAAATGCAATGGTTTAAAATATAACTGAGAGACAAACACTAACTTGACCGTTCACAAGATTTTCTTGGTAGTGTTTCTTTGTGGTGTTTTAAGGATTCCAATGAAGAGTTACACTGCACACGGCAGGGGGCAAGCATCGTGCCCCATAGAAATACTGTGTTTACTCCATGAAGTAACTTTTAGCTATCCTTTATTGCACTTTGAATAAAAAATCGGGCATAAACTTAGCAATAAAACACTTTGAATAATTTATAAATCTCAGCTTCTTCGATGAGGACAGTGGTTTTTCGCGAAACTTGTTTATCTGAATTGCCTTGTTAAGTGGTCAATGAAATACATATCAAGCAACGCTGCTTCTTTTTTAATGGTAGAGGTGTATTTTTTGTCGTTAATGTAGTCCTGTCTTTATTGGAAATCACAGAAATAAAAGCGACCACAAATCTATTCTTTTCTCTAGCGAGAAAATCTTCAGCCTGGCTCTAAAACGTTAAGAGCAATCGACAAAAATAGTCGTTGGTGGAAGATTTGAATATGTACAAACAGAGAACATGTTCTTTTGACGCAAAGGTAGATGTAAATGGTAAATCGACTCTCTCTCTCTCCGTGGGGTTGATGAATTAGCACTTGGTTTTCTGTAATTCAATTTCTCAGTTGGGTGAAAGGGAACATGTACCAGCTGTAGGGAAGTATTTGTTGTTCTTCAGATCCGTGTATTGTTCTTCAAATCTCCTTAGTCCACATTGGCCAAAGACAGGCTCTAGCGGTCATGTGACGATCAGCAAAAGAAAATAGCAAAGTATTTTCAGTTTCATTTGTCCATTAAAGCAGTTAGGTTTTCAATCCTAGCTCACTCGGTACATCAAATAGTTCTTCACAGCTAATTCTCTACGAACAAGAAACAGTAAGTAAGGTTGAAAGAAGGAAAAAGGGGCAAAGAGCAGTAAATTCTGTACGAACAAGAAACGGTAAGTAAGGTTGAGAGAATGAAAAAGGGGCAAGAGTAGCACCTATTTGAACGAATTATTTTCCTTTAGGATTAGGGAGTGCTCTGTGGCTGGATCTGAACGGCTGAGAAAAAATTGAAAATGACAACATTTCAAGAAATCATGCCTATAATTTCGTTCGTCAACATTATGTTCTCGTTCTCAAACGTGATCATCGTCTTATAAAAAAATCTTTCGCAGAAATCACTCAGAGTTCAGCTAATTGTTCTCAATTTCTTCCTAGAGGAATTTTATTTTACTTCTTGGTACAATTCAGTTCACAGTTTGTACCCGAGTTCAGGTAACTGTTATCCGTTCCTTCGGGGAGAAATTGTTGTTTATATTTCGCTTCAGTGGGGTTTGGGCTGACGAGATCAACTGACAAGAACATTTCTCAAAGCCGTAGCGTGTAAGGATGTCCAAAATCGACAGCATCATCACGTATTTGACAAAAACTGCCTAAAGACTTGAAGCCTGACAATGAGTCGGGATACAGAACGTAAAATTAGTGTGACTGAGCACGAACCAGAAACGAAAAGATGTTTCGCTTCATTTCTGTAATCATAATAATGTAATATTCATCCTGATAACAATTCCATGAACCGTTCTGTCTACGGCCGACTGAAAATAATCGTTCACATTCAACGACGCGCAGAACAAAACAAAAACTGAGACCTAATCTAAAATATATATGAAGTTGAAAATTTTCTTAAATGTCAGAAATAAAGTAATAATATATATCAATGCATTATTTAAGAGCAGCTAACTTGGTTTGCATGTCTGCATCTTTTCGTGCAAAAACCAAAACATAATCTTCTAACACACGGGAATTGCGAACATTTGAAAAGCGGAATATTGAGCAAAGAAGTTAGATGGCGGATAAGTATCTTTGTAGTTGCCAATTTTGTAAAAGGTGAGGAATGTGGTGATCGTTGTTGCTTCGTTCACCCGAGAAAGCAGAAAGCGAATAATTTGCGATTACATTATGAGGGAAATGATATGCTCTCAAGTGATAAGCTACGGTACTTCGATTTTACAACTCACAAAATGAGACTGGGTATGTTTCTGTCTTTCCCCATATATTCCAATTCTAAAGGAAAAAGGCAATGCATATTTCTTTTTTTCATTGAGAGAAGTTCTTGATGAATTCCTTACTCTGGAATCCGAAAGTAATGACCCAGAGTATCACGAACATGATTGGATGATGGCATATATCCACATGTAACACTAGATATCTTGTTGTGCTCGTTGATACTGATCAGTTTCTAAGAATTGGACAGAATAAATCACCAGGTTTAAAGCATGGGATTTCAAAACATTACTAACACTCTCTTATGAAAAAAGAAAACAATTCTTTAGCTCAGGGGAAGTTCGGATGCATCTGAAGGAAATCTAATATTTACAAAGGCCGCAGTTTACGGCAACAGGCTGCGCGATTGTAGTTAGTACATCGACTTGAAAGTTCCATTAATTTATGAATAAAAATTGGAAATACTGCAAAGAGTCGTCTCAAGTCAACATTAGTGTATATAGCTTTCGATATTCAAAGACGCTTCGATCACTTATTAACAAAATGGCGACTGATTCGTATTATAGATTAATGTGACTGTAACACGCAAAACTGTGAAGTGTTCTTTCCTTTTCTGTTGCCTCTCAGTGCATTGTGATTGGTGGACTGAAATCATTTCGCTTTTCGTTTCCCTTAACCTTGATATGTTCAGAAGGTACACTTTAGAAATAATCACAGTAAGATAAACGACAAATTAACTTTATTCAGAATTTTCTCGGAAAATGTTCATGTAATCGTTTAAGGAGTTCGACACTTGGTGTAATCAGATACGGAAGCATAAATTCTAATCACAAAATACTGTATTTACTACAAGAAGAATACGTTTGTTATCCTTTAGCATATAATGGATCAATATCCAAAAAAATGTAAAGTTTCAAAATGTTTAGACTAATTCATGAATGTAAATTGCAACCTTTAAGATAGCGACAAATATTTTCTTCGAAACGTACTCCATCATCACTGTACTTCCTTGTTACAGTAGTTGAGCATGCAAACTGTGATTATGTTTCGTTTTTCCGGAAAACTCCTTAAAATGCTTAAAAACAGTTCTCAGAATGCTGCTTAAAACTTTTGGGCATTTCCAGAGGTTGCAATAGGAACTAAGGCCCGGTTATTGGCGGTCTACCATCGTCTATAAGATCCTGTAAGACCTCATACCGCCGTTTGATTAGCAAGGTTCTGTTTAGCAGATCCAGTTTAGTAGGTTCTTGTGTTTGGATTTCACGTTACGGCCTCCTTTGAGGACCCAGCCGCCTACTATACCATCGGCAGCTGCATAAGGAAAAGTAATTATTGAAATCCCTACATTTCTGCGAACTACCGATCTAAAGAGTGCTTTAAAAAAGTGTGGAAAGATGAGATGAACGCTTCTTTTTAAAAGCTTTGGTTAAGTTAAACTCACGCTATGCCATGACTCGTAGGCATGGATCGTCACTCGAAATTAGTACGTGTTCAGAACTAGAACAAACATGTAATCTCGGAAGGAAACTGAAACAAAATTTTAAACATGATTAAAGAATGCTAGGATTTTAGAAGTATAAGTACGGTTCAATCATCAAATTTATGCTAATTTTCTTAGAGTATTACGAACGACTTTTTCGTTCCTGTCGGCTTTTTCAATCCTTGATTGTGATTTAGATTGGAGGTTATAAGTCCAGAATAGAAGTTCTGCATCTTTCTATCTTTCATCCCTGTATATGTTTGCAGTGAAATAAACTCAATCAAAAAGCTCTGAACACATGTTAGTGGAGGTATGTAAATGTTTTTCAGCGGTCTTTCTAGGAAAAAAGAGAGAACGGTGATATAACTCGACTCCTTCTTTTTTAAAGAGTCAGCGAATCAAGATGTTACAGAAGATGTTAATTATGTGTAAGGGAACAAGTATTAATTTCAAGAAAAGTGTCCTAGCACGAGCTGTTTGGAAGTATTTAAAGATCATTTTATTAAATGATAAAAAGTGCTCTTCTCTATCGTTGACCGTCCCAAGACTGGAAAAGGCTACTAGCGTGGGTTGTTTGGGTCGCGTGACGGGCTCATGAAACGATCGGCAAATAAACCAGCAAAGCATTTTCAGTTTCATTTTTAAGCAGACATAAAAGTTTAGCATTCACCCCTAGCTTCCTAATTGTGGTAAATAGCTTTTTACAGTTCATTCTGTGTGATCAAAAGAAGGTAAGAAAGGTTGAGAGAACTAGTTAATCAATATTCTCTTGGTAAGTATTCCGAGCGACCGATTTGGTTTGCTGCGGCTCATTTATCATCTGACCATGGTTGCCAAAGTTCCTCTTCTTTCAAATAGAAATGAAAAATAAGATTAATTTCCCTAACTAAGCTTATTTCTCTATAGAAAACGAGGGAGAGATCTATTGATTTCCCGGGCGTAACGTTTTTGTGAGCTCTCCACTGAGAAGTGGTAGTGGACAAAACATTGAACAAACCGAAACATTTTCGTAATATCTCTTCGCTCGACAAATAGAGGATCAGAATAAAAAAAATAAGAGGGCAAGAACAATAAATATTTGAGAGAAATCCTTTCTTTTACGGTCAGGCGACGCTATGCAGTTAGATCAGAACGGCTAAAAAGCAATTTAAATGAACAAATTTGAGACATCGTGGCTATGATTTTGCTCATCGAATTTCCGTTTAATATCATGCACATTTTCAACTGTAAGAATCGTCCGAGAAAACATTGCCCGTTAGTTGTTTCCTTCTTCAATATCGACCTGGGTGGGCAAGTTGAACTAATTACGAGCTGATGAGACTAAATTACGAGAACATTTCTCAAAGCCGTAGCATGTGAACATAGGCCAAAATTGATATCACCGTCACGTACTTAACAAAAGCTTCTTAAAGACTTGAAGCATGCAATGAGTCGGGGTGCTGAGTTTAAAATTAGTGAGACTGATTACGAACGAAAAATTAAAAGATGTTTCGCAACATTCCTGCGATCAGAAGATACTCTGAACAAGTTATAGTTGTTATTGTTTCGAGGAAACTATAAGTCTTCAATCTGACCTTTTCGACATCACTCAAAGTTTAATGGTTTTACCTTAAATGGAAGCTTTTCTTACCTTCATCGCTAATTGGTTTTATCTTCAACTTACGATGTTAACTTTACTTTCTCTGTTACTGACACGATTTAAATCGATCGCTTGTTTCGTTTCAAATGTAAAGATTTATAAAACATATTCTTTAATGCTCAGTGCGAGGAAACTTCGCTCAGTGGTCTCCGACAGGTTTAGCGTCTGTATTATATCATTTCAAATACTATCATCGCGCATCTACGCTCGACGCGAGCACAATTTAGCAAAATCCATGTCATGGATGGCCAAGAAATAGAACAAAAATCCTCCAACCGAGTTAGCCTTTTTCAGATGAACGTGAAAAAGGACTGAAGAGGCTAAAAAGCACCAGAAGATGAGTTTTAACCAAATTTTCTTTCTCGAAAATATTGAAAGCATTGTAGGCGTCTTGTCATTCGGTAAAAGTTGTGAGGGTAAAAATTATGTATCGACTTTCATTTGAGATGTTTCATCAATTTTTTTCTTTTTTTGAATGTATTAGGAGTTATAACATAGGTTTCTCCTAGGATGACAGACTTTGTTTCCTTCAAATGCAAGACTGAGTTGTTTCGCTCTTTACATTGGTCGTTGGGTCGTGAGCGGTCAACTTTCTTGACATTTTTACATAGGAGATATATGACCTGAATAGCGTTTCTTCTGTCTAAAAGCAAAGTACATTTAATAAGTACTACTGGGGTATTTTTCCGATGGCATAATTGCGGCAAAACTTTATTCGAGTAATACTACTAGAGTTCTACTGGTCAAGAACGCGATCCGTTTGGCAAAAAACGAAGCTTCCGCGGCTCGGTGCATAAATAACTCTTTATGCTTGAATTCGAGATAGCAAAATAAGTAGCTCTGTTCTTGCAGGCTACATAACTTATTCTTCATAGGAGGAAAAACGAAAAGAAATATTTTCTTCAGATGCGACCTCAACCGACAGCATTTTTACTCCATGACTCAACCCCTGAAGGCTGGAAGTCAGGTTCGAAGTGTGGCCTTGCTGTGCTGTTGTCCATTCTCGAATCAAAGGCACTCAACAGTGACTACAATGTGTGCTGTTTACTCAAGCTTGAGCAGTTTTACCTAACGGCACAGCTTAGCAGAAGCTCGGAACTTTCAGATTTTGAGATCTGTAACATTTATTGAGCATTTTTCTGTGCGAGACTTTCATGATCACTTGCCACCTCATCTGTTTTATATATTCGAATATTACTGAGAAAGTTATACTGATCAAGAACGTAATCTGCTTCGTAAGAAGTAGAAGCTCGAAACTTTGGGAACGCTGTTAAAAAATTAAAAACATTGTTATGCAATAACTTGAACTATGAAAGGGGGAGAAATGGTCAAATAACAACACTGAGAGCTGTCGAATTTGACAAAAGTTTATTTTTGCGAGAATTTTTACTTTTTGGGACCTTTGTCCCCTAAATTTTTCACACGTTTGGATGATATCACGGCAATGAAGTGGTAAAGTAGAGCATTGATATCTAACAACGTTTTTCGGAAAATAGCAGATGTAAATAAAATTTCATTATTTTTTTAATGCGACGACTACTGCTTGCTTTCTCTTGGCAAAATAACTCTTTGGCAAAGTTGATGTGGGTTTGCAACCTGGTGAGGGGTAAATTCTTCGTAAAAGAAAACATTACACTAATTTTGGTATTTTTTCTCGTTTTCAGCTCGCTTCAAGAAACTTTTTCATTCTAAACTGAGTAGATCTGAGTTTAAACAAAGGAATTTCTTGGAAAAAGCTTTTTTCTTTCCTATATAGTTGTATCACCTAGAGATTCTATTCTCACAGATTTACTTCTGTACTATTTAGGTGTAATTGAGAGCCTTAAGTTGACTAGTATTTCGGCAAAATGAGCTGTAACTTTACTTCACGGAAGGGACTTGTTCTTTACCTTAGCTTACTTTATGGTCTCTCAATAGGTCGCGAAGTTTTGATACGATGGTCGACTTTTCAAAGACTTGCCAGAACAGTTTGAAATCTGTAAAACAGTTTCTGGAAAAAGCCAACGCTAATACCCCAGAAGTCGATCAGCGACTGAAAAGCGTTGACGAAGTCGTGGTAATTTTATCCAGTTTGATCCAAGATGCAGTGGTAGGTACAGAAAGCAGATGAAACAAGTAAACTTCCATCACACATGCAAAAAAAAAGACGAAGAGATAACGGAATACTTGAAAAAATGCCGAGATATTTTGAAGAGCAACGGCAAAATAATACATTCCCTGATAGAAAAGGTGAGAATTCACTTAATTAATGCTGGGGTCATATTCGATAATCATTTTTATCGTCTTTGAATGTTCAATACCATCGGGCCTAAATTCCTATTTTCCCATTCCTCTCAGAATGTAACCAGTTTACTCCATTAATGATTTCTATTCTTAGTTTATTTCACGTACTCTTGGTTCCATGGAGTTTACTTTAAAATCAACTTGAATTCGGCTTATTCTGGGAGGCTTGTACATTGTGAGCTCCAAATCTGCGATACGCATGTGGATATCTCATAAACTAGGAAGAAAACGTCCCCTGAGACATTGACAAAGGCATCGAAGCTTACAAGGCACGGGAAAGCAAAAGAACTAGATCAACAATAGTCTGCGCCATCATATCATTATACATTACATGATTTAGGTATTTACCCCTGCTACCGACATAATATCTCAGCCGAACGTTCGCTGGCAATGTCGTCCCCAAAGACACTAAAACAACGACACCAGCCATGTGCCGCTTGTCGTGAATCAGACTCACTTAGAACAGACTCATTTTAAAATAGAAAGTTTGTTTCATACACTACCTCCCGAAACAGCCCAGCTACGCAGCGACATCGATGCTATTGTGTGGTTACACTGAAATGACGCCAAGTAGGTGCCTCTCCTCCCGGTGTCATTGCACGCCATATACAAATTATGTTTGTTTTAAAATTAAAGTAACAGAGCCGTTCCAATGAAACCAACGCTAGACCAATTTCGTCAAGGATGTTGTTTTCTAGGAAAGCAAAGGAGTGAAATTATATTCAGAGGTCAAATGGTTTAGTATTAGCGTTTCCGTCAAGACTTCTCATTCTTCACCTCGAAGATTAAGCTCGTCTTTGCTCATTAATTTATTCCAGGTGAAGAATTTCAGATTGTTTTAACCCTAGACTAAACCTTACATCTAAGGATGTACTTTAATATATTACTTTTCGCTTAAAAGATCTACAATGTAAGGGAATAGGGGGCGAAGGCAAATAAAGTAGCACTTCCCATAATCCAGACTATGCAGTTGCATCTCCTAATTGATGCATTTTGAAGTGCCTTAGAATTGCCTTAGAACAATTTTCTCGTGAAGGGCGACTATATCTTAAATCTTTCATGATTGTACTGGCAGACGAATTAAGCCGGAAAACATTGATATCAATGCTATCCCGTATATAAAAGGTCCTATATCGCCTGGTATCAAGACCGTCGATTTCCATGAGGAGTATTTACTATTCACAACAATTGAACAGCTGAAGAATTGTAAACAAGTGTTTACAATTCGTTTCTCCTTAGAACTCAAACTTCCGTAATATATTGGCCTTATTGACTCTTATTGAAGGTGGCGTTGGTCTTTGTGGATCGCTGTATCTCCTCGGTGCTCGTCTGTGTTATCTCAGGTTATTGTTTAAGTACAAATATAACCGATACGGAGCTTTGTCAAGAAAGTAAATTAAAGTTTTTTTTTTGTCTCATACCTGTTTGTAAATCGATAGCTTGAGTAACGATTTATTTGTTCAGCATCATGGCAAACAGCAGTATTTTTTCTCTGAAGTGAAAGATCTCCTAAGTGAGGCGAGTTGAGATTTTATGTACGCGAGTTGAGACGTTATGTACGCGAGTTGAGAGATTGCATACGCATAGTTCATTTAAAGCCTAATGAATTCAGCCTAAATGACTTCAATTTTAGTTCTTAATATTCTTCTTTTAACTATGAACGTGATTCGCCGCAATGAACAAACAATAATTATGAGAACTGGTTTGCTTTGTGAAAAGAACGCTGTTTTCAAGGAATACAGACATGAGATTAAAAGATCATCTCGCCCGTTATAAAGACTGTGGATTACCATGAGGAATATTCACTATTCACGACAATTGAACGACAAAAGATTTGTTGGTTCGCTTGAATTCGTTTCTCGTGAGAACTCGACCTTCTGTAATATATTGGCCTTTACTGAGGGCGGCGTTAGTCTCCGGGGTTGCTATATCTCACCGATGCTCGTCTGTGTTATTTCGGCTATTGTTACGGTTAAAGGAAGCTTTGCCAAGTTAGTAAATTAAGGTATATACGTCTTTCTTCTTCTTACTTGTGAACCGATTGCTCAAGTAATGAAGTACTTGCTCTGTATTCCAGTGAAAAGCACACAGAAGACATTGATATTTCTTAACTGCTCTTCTTCTGAAAGATCGCCTGCAAGTATAGAGTATGTACACTTAGTTCGTTGACAATGCAATTCAAATACTCTGGTTTCATGAGCTTTGTTCTTAGTCATCTTCTCTGCGCTCGCAGATAGAAGGTCGCCATGACTCATGAAAAGGATTCTGTCATATGCTTTAGAATTTTACAGATGTCTTTGAATTTCTAGGGATTTCACCAAAAAGGTTGAACTGAGGAGATTCACGGACAACAATTTTGAGAGTGTTATCGCCCGCCTGATTCTCAGAAATTCCACTTAGATGTAGATAGCATAAAAGTCGCAAATGATGCTGCGTATAATGACATATTTAGACACTTTTTGTACCTAGTAACACCTAAAATGCATGGCTGACATGTTATAATTGCTGTCAAACGAGATAAGATAAACAGCAGGGCCCAATTTTCTAAGGCCCGGATAAGGCTACACAAAGGATAAACTACGAAAAGTGTTAAATAGTTCCGTACTATATTCAGATAGTTTCTATTTCTGGTAAAAGCGAACGAGTGAAGTATATTTGAGGTCAAAAGTTTTAGCATTATTATTCCTATCAAGAATTTTCTTTACCCACTACAAATATATAGCTCACATTTGGTCCTGAAGTTGGTTCGAGTCATCTATTTTCGGGGATGTCTTTCCTCAACAATCTTAAATCTGGGCTGCTTCAATTATGCTCTTGCTTTTCACTTGTAAGTCGAAGACAAATGCATGAGTCTTTCGCAAAATTTCGGCACAATGACCCACTTTACAGCATAATTTTCTTGTAAAGGGCGACCATTACTACCATTCTCTTGGACTTGGGAATTTTAATCATATGAAGAAAGACACTGACATATATCGTGGAACGGCTGTTAAGCTCCTGAGATGAATTTGGTTCGATGTGTTACTGAAAAAACGAAGAGCTACAATCTGTTTCCAAACTAGATGAAACATTAAATAATCTTGGAAAAATGGTTAAAGAAGGAAATGGAACAGGTCGAGTCGTAGAAATGATAAGGGACATAACGTTTACGATTATAAAGGGCTATATTAGTCGTTTGGCGGAGACGACGGCACCTACAGAGCCACACAGAGCCAAAGGATCAGCCTTCATAAGGGTTGCCGGGAGAGAAACAACCAGTAATAGACCGGCTAAAGCTTTGTATCAAACGCACCTATCATGCGAAGGAAGAGGTAGACAATATAATGAAAGTCATCGGCAACATGGCAAGATTTCAGATATCTATCATGCGCATGATGCATTCCAATTTGAAAGAAAGTAGTGTGTATATAATATTATAATAGATACATCCAGTATAACTAATAAAACTTTACACTTTTCACTTTCCACTTATAGGTCAATGAAAGAATGGAATCACTTGTATCTTGTTCGGAAAGAGGTCTTAAAAAACAATCAGAATGAAAAAGCTTGAATTGGATGCAGCCCTGAAGACATGTGAATATCTCATAAACCAGGCAGAAAACGTCCTCTGAGACTTTGACAAAGACATAGAAGTTTAGATTAGATTAACTTAGATTAACAATAGTCTGCGCCATCATAGGTAAGCAGAAAACATTCTTTCATGTTTTCCTTAGTTTGCCAGTGAAAGTTAATTTTTGTTGCGGAAGACAAAAATCCTAGAGAAGAATTCCTCTTGGATCATTGACACGGATTAAAGCTTTACTCTTAATTCCGCTTTTGTCTGCAGCGCTGTGTTACGAATTGTTTTGAGATATTTGATAAGACAATTCCTCAGTAGTTAATTATATGGCGAATTAAGGAATCAAACGAACCATAATTCCAAACTTTGGCTCGACCTAACTTCACTGTTTTCACCTTCTTGAGAAACGTGCTTGTATGGAACCGAATCTTTTTACCATACAGGACAAGGCGTTTCCACGTGGGGTCCAAGACGCAGTCGTATATTATTCGTTAGAGAATTCAGAGCCAGTTCAAATAGTGCAACAGTTTTCACTGTTTATTGTCACATATGTTATCTCGAGCGCTTTATAGGCGTCTAGGTTTGCTCAAGTTTGCATAAGCAAACCCATTAAAGTGGGTTATGAAAGCGCTGCAAAAAAAAACCGCTCTAAATTGAAATTCTTAATAGAATTTGAACTTTTTCGTTTCATTACCTTCTGCATAGGATTGACTGGTGGAACTGCAGCAATCGGTCTTGGTCTTGGTGGAATACTTGGAGTGGGGATTGGACTGAATGCAAGCGCTGCTGGCGCTTCGATTGAAGGTGATGCTACTGTAAGTGCGTTGAGAAACAACATCCACTATGGGAAAGAGGAGAAAGCGCTTGACAAAAAAATTCAAGAATTTAAAACTGAAATTGCAGGAATTAAGCACGATTATGAAAAGACGTCATTTAGGCGTAAAATGTTACTACAACAATTGAATGTACTGCAGGAATAAATTTTTAATGAACGCCTATTGATGTGAATCATTAATAACCAAGCTAATTTCGACATTTTGAAACCCAGAAAAGAAATAAACAAAACTTTTCAGTCTCAGAAAAATAACTCTACAATTTACATTTCAGTATCTCTCCTTGACATTTATTGTGTAGCGCCCAAATGCAAATTTAAATCCAAAAAGCCTTTTGTTCGAGCATTAACGCAATTGTTCCCCGAAGTTACTCAAATATCAGAAAAAATCTAGTCCCTTAGCTTAAACCGATGAAAACTAATTTTTTCAGCTATATTTCAAGGGTATTTAATCATGTTTTAGCCTGGCTATAAATTTTAGTTGTAATGCTGGAGCTCATGGCCTCGGTGGTTTGACTTGTAATAGAGTACTTCTTATTAGATATCAGATATACTAAGAAATTTTAAGATTGCAGTCCTTGTACAAGAAACGATTACTCAGTTGAACGCTCACACGGCTCTCCTGTTTCGCAGCATTCGGTCTTTTCGTAATTTGCTTGCTGGCCCAGCTTTCAATTGTTAATACTACATACTTTTTTCTTTTGCTGAATATCTATTTACCAGGTATGGGCTGGTGAACTATTTTGAAACATTACAAAGTGGCAGCAAGAGAACTTTGTGTAGAGATTCTCGCAAGTATTTCTTTCATGAAAGTTTTATACTGCGATGTAATCTGCCTTCAATTCTAGATTTCTCTTGAAACTTATTATTGTGGCTGCATACTTTGCAGCCTCTCGTAAGCTTACAACGTTTAATCTCAACTTCCCCCTCAACTTTCTTGCGCACAACTTTTCTCTTGAATGCTACATATTTTAACCCGTTCAGTTGATTTCTGCCAATAAGCGTATTGAGTACTTATGTATAATGTTAGGAAAACTAATCAAGCACTATTTCTATCGGTGTTGCCCTGGTCATTCTGATTTATACCCTCTTACCTTTCATCAACCAGGGCGCTTATAAAGCCCTCCTCTGTGGAAGTGCAGTCTCTGTACCGGCGTTTGGTCAGTGTTGAAAATACGGTTAACCAAGACGAACCTTTGCGACAAATTATCATCGATTCATCGCAATTGCTCATGTTTTACTCAGGAAAGTCGGCAAATTGCGTGTAATTACGGAATGGAGAAGACCGATTAATTGTTTTCTTTGCTTTACATCATAATCCATAGTTAAGAAATGAGAAGAGGAATTTAGGCTGAATCAATTTAAAGCTTCTCAAAACCAAGTCAAAATATAAATTGAATTTTTTTGGTGACATTGTATGGCTACTCAATGAATAAGTTTCTAAAACTTGCTGAATCTATACCATTCCCTCGTTCTCCCAATGAAGGCAATTGACTTTCAACAAATCTTCCTTTGTTTACCTTTTGTAAAAGCTGCCACGATAAGTAAGGATTAAAGATTAATGAAAGTGATCGAACAATAATAATGATAATAAATCGAACATATAACATATATTCCACGATGATCAGCCGACTGAGGGTCCTCTAAATACAGAAATGCCAGTGAAATATAACGAGAAATTACATTGGAATAAAACGAAAAATGACACAAATGTCAATGAACCAGCTTATCGTGACGTTATCAAAATGGGAAATAGGGTAGAAAAAGAAATGTTGAAAATTGAGTGTTGTCGGAGGTTAACGACTCATTTCATATGGTCAGAGATTCAAGAATTCCCAGCTGTTGCAAATGATGTACTGTTAGGTGAAGTCATTCCTCCCGTTATCTTTAGGAAGATTATGACAACGAAAACCCATATTTAGATCAAGAATGTTCGTCTTGGTTTACACGTATATAGAGGTAGCAGAAACTGAGACTAACTTTTCCTTATCCACCCCAAAAAGGGATATTGTACTTATAACCAATATTATAATCATTAGTCTGCAAAAGAAGCTTAGCTAGATTGAGGTCTTCCAGTGAAGGAATCAAGGTTTATCGTAGTGTTGAAAATCTAACGTATATATATTCAAGTTACTGAAATAAAAGTATGACGTATATTACGTATATCATTTATATTTGCATAATACAAGCTCACATTCTAGGGGATGAAAACTTTTTTTTGATGTTCAGATAAGCTCACATCTTATCGAATGGACACCTTTTTTGCTATTTTCTATGTTCATATTCTTCT
Organism: Pocillopora verrucosa; assembly: GCF_036669915.1. Classification (NCBI taxonomy): domain Eukaryota; kingdom Metazoa; phylum Cnidaria; class Anthozoa; order Scleractinia; family Pocilloporidae; genus Pocillopora; species Pocillopora verrucosa. Next base: position 17,751,158 of record NC_089314.1, read on the forward strand.
TCTAAGAAAGTGTAAACACGTATGTTTTACTTAGAACGGACGATTCTTTTCGCTCGGAAATATGTACTCCTACCGTATGGAGTGCTGAAGGGACTTGGGCGAGCAATACAGCAAGCTTGGACTTGTCTCTTTGTCTAAGAGGAATTGAACACTTTTGAAAATAATTTAGTTTTAACCCTGAATTGATAATGTGAATCGGCCACCATAGAGAGACTCTGAAGCCGACATTTCAAGCGTTGGCCCGTCTCATAATCTCTTGCTCTTCGTCAGAGCGGATCCATTCGCTTTAACGAAGAGATTTGACGAAGAATTCAGTCCAACAAAGGGCTAAAACTCGAAACACCAACTTTAGAATCTCTTTCAGCTCAGTTGATGAAACCAGATTACCTTGTAATACCCCCATCGACGCAGGACCAAAGTTTCTTTTGAAACTTGCCCCCTTAATTTATGATTTCAGCAACTTTCAAAAAATAATAATAGAACAATAATTGCATTCGGTTTTTGTGATATCCAGCCTTCTTTTCGGCTGATAATCTCTACCTCGGCCTTGGTTATTCTGGAAAATACAAAACCGAATCTAATAATTGTTTTATTATACATGGAACGAAAAAAAATTATCACGACAGTAAGTGGAACAGATAATTTATTTCTAAACGTGCAAAAATGTACAAATCAGCGGCACATAATTCGATTGACAAAAGGTCTAAGCATCAGAAACTATGTGAAAAATTGAGTAAAAGCTAGTTGAGAAAGTAAATAGCAATAAATAAGTTTAACTGAAGAAAATATCGAAGCAAACCTGGATGTTATGTTTTTTCTTCCGTACTAACGGCAAGCAAAACAAAGCGCGCGAGCTTCACATGATTACCCTTAGAAATCATGCACCGCAACCGTTATACATGACACGATTACTCGTTTCCTTGAGTGATCTCGACATGATTATTGTATAATCTGCAGCTAGATGATGTCGCAAGCGCTGATTTCGAAATTTCACTGTGCGCTTTCGGTCAATCAGGAGAGAGATAGTGAGTTGAATGTCTAATAAAAATGCTAAATTGCCATGATTGAACATCATCTCGTTCAAAGAGGGTCAGGCAATCGAAAATTAACCAAGAATGTCATCTCTAACACATGCTAACACCAGACGAACTTTGGAAGCTTCTGACGGAAAGCTGAGTGAGAAAAATAGACAAAAAAAATAACGGTGAAAAGTATTATGAGTTTACAGTAAACACGATTTTCTTGGAAAATGTGCTGCTTTTAAGATTCCAAGAATTGCAAAACATTTTAAGAGATGCAAATTGTATATTTTGAATTGTTGTTTTATCATCCAGTTGTCTTTTGGCTTTGATAGAATTAATAATCGTAAAAAAACTTCAAATGAAAACAATAATGTAAAGAGTTTACTTAAAAAGTGCTAAACCATCCCTTCGGTTCAGGTCATTAGGCACAGTTAAATAACTTCGCGACAATAATTCGTTTCACCCGGAACATTCCTAAAATGTACAGAAATGCTTTGGCTCAATATTTCTATGTTTGGGAAAATCCAATTCTTCCCCCATCGACTATTTTTGTCGATTGCTCTCAACGTTATTGATACGGGCTGGAGATTGCATTTCAGATTACATTGCTGAAGAAAAATAATCCTGTGGTGGCTCGCGACTAGTGATTTCCAAGAAAGACCGGAAGACATCTACAACAAAGAATACGCATGTAACACAGTGAAATACAAGCAACGTTGCCACCAAAATATTTTACGGTGTTATTTGCTTTTTTGAAATTTACAGCTTTACCATAGCTAAATCATCGCGATATTTGGGAAGAAAATTAGAACTTTAACTGTCAGTATAAGAAATGTTCCATCACAAGCTTAGTAAATCAGTCTCTACGTACTAATTTACGTACTTTCAGGTTATCGGTTTTCTGAGCTGTTTCTTTAGTGAGTTTATTTCTCTATTTAATCGGAAGAATCGAGAGATATTAAGTTTCTATTCTGAACTCAGAACCTTCCAATCAAAACCACAAAGCCAAAAAGGAATGAAAAAGTCGCTCGTTTAACATGGAAAAGCCGTGAGCTTGGCAACAAGATCCATTATGATAAATGAATATGAAAGCATATGAAAAAAATTCAGGCCTATGCGGGATTGTACGCATGACCTCTGCGAGAACATGTTCCTTTAACTCAAAGGTGGATGTATAAATCTTTCTTTCCTTGGGGTGCATGAATTAGTGTTTGTTTTCCGTTATTCAATTTGTCATTTGGGTGAAAGGGAACAAGTACTATTACCAGCTGTTGGCAATTATTTAATATTCTTCAGTTATGTAATACAAAAAAAAGACCTCGAGCTATTTTTTATTCAAGTCGCGTGACAATCAGGTGACGAACAGCGAAAATACCAGCGAAGCATTTTCGTTTTAATACAGGAATTGAAGGTAAGTATTTAGTCCTTTCTTCCTCAGTATATCAAATGGGTAAGTAAGTAAAGCGGTAAGTAAGGTTGAGAGAACTTTTTGATAATCGTGCTGTAGGTCAGTCATCTGATAGGATTCGATAAAAAGTTTACTTGTCTTCCGCTCATAGCTCACAGTTCTTCATCGTCTCTCAAGGAGAAAAATACCAGCAAAGCATTTTCAGTTTTGTACAGGAATAAAAACTAGGTATTTACTTTTTTCTTTCTCAGTATATGAAATAGTTCTTCGTTCTATGGCTCAGTCTGAACGGCTAACATAAAAATCAATACTGATTGACAAATTTCAAGACATCATGCCTGTGATCTTGTTTGTCGAACTGAATTCCGTTTACATCACGTTCTCGTTTTCAATTGTAATCATCATCTTAAAGAACATCTTTTGCAAAATCAAATGGCGTTCAGTTAAGAGTTTCTTAAAGGAATTTTATGTCACATTTCGTTACAACTCGGTTTGTGCTGATGAGACAAAATCGTACGAACATTTCTCAAAGTTGATTCGTGTAGATAGAGGCCACATCCTGATTCGCTCTGACGAAGGGCTAACGCTAGAACTAGAAACGATCTGACAAAGGGCGACCGCTAGAAACGTAGGCCTCAGAAAGTCTTTATCATGTTATTTAAAAAAATCAGAGTATCCGAACCGGCAACAATCGACTGACCACAACTTTTCTTTCGACTTTAAAATGACTTCCGCTCAGGTTTTTGAAACATCAGTCGCTATTACCGATAACTGTCCCTCACCCGGACGATCAGACTACACGATCAATTAGGTGTAGTGGCGACCTCTTAAAGTAAACCAGACTTTGGATGATTTTGAATTCTAAGTGCAGTTCACGGCAACGATTGTGCGCGATTGTGATTAGTGCACCGACTTGGAAGTTCCATTTATGGATAAAATTTGAAATACTGAATGCAATCGTCATAAGTCAACACATGTGTATTTGTAGCTTTCGATCTTCAAAGACGATCGAAGATTTTAGCCACATCGATTTCCCAAGAAAATGGCCACTCTTTCATATTAGATATTTATGTGACTTTACAGTGCAAAACTTTGAAGTTTGCTTACCTTTCTGTTGCCTCTCAGTGCATTGTGATTGAGTGGAATGAAATCATCTCATTTTCGTCCCCTTAAGGTTTATTTAAATCTTAATTTGTTCAGAAGGTGCAATTTTTGAAATAATCACCGTGAGATAAACGATAAAATTCACCTTATTCCTGATTTTCTTGGAAAATGCTCATGTAATGGCTAAAGGATTTCAAGACTTCCTGTTAAATTCAGAGACAGAAACATACAATCTACCCTAGAAATATTGTATTTACTACAAGTAAAATTCGTTTGTTACCCTATAGCACATATTGGATCAACATCCAGAAAATTTTAGTTTCAAAACACTTTCACTGATTTACAAATGTAAATTGCAACCTTTTAGGTGACAACAAAGATTTTCTTCGGAACGTACTCGACCTTGTCACGGTAGCTAAGCATGCACATTGCGATTTTGTTTTTTTTTTCCGGAAAACTTCTTAGAATGCGTAAAAACAGTTCACAGAATGCTGCTTAAAACTTCAGGGCATTTCCAGAAGTTTCGATAAAAGCCGTCGTTTATAGCGGCCTACACCTGCTATAAAGTCCTATAAGACCGCTTACCGCTGTTTGTTTAGCCTGCAAGCTGAGTGTAGTGTTTGGGTCTCGCCTTATAGCCTTCTTTCTGGGCACAGCCGCCTTTTACACCATCAGCAGTCGCTTATGGGAAAAAAATATTGAGACCCCTGCATCTCTGCGAAGTACCGATCAAAATAGTGCGTCGAAAAGCGTGGAAAATAAGATGGATGCTTCCGTACAAAAGCGTTGGTAAAATCGAGGTTATGGACCTTCACTTGATATAATACGTGTTTACAACTAGAACATACATGTCATTGAATTTTAAAATGGGTTTGCTGATCTCGGGAGGAAAATGAAACGAAATTTGAAACATGATTAAAGAAAGCTGGAGTTTTGCATCTTTCTATCCTTCATCCCTATATATGTTTGCAGTGAAATAAACCCAATAAAAAAGCTCTGAAAACATCTCATTGGAAGTAAATAAATTTTTTAACGGCCTTTCTAAGAAAAGATGGAAAGATGATGTACCCCGACTCTTTCTAAGGGATCAGGCATTCAACATTGTGGTTACCGAAGATGTTACTTAGATGTAGGGGAATAAGAACAAGTGTTAACTTCAGGAAAAGAACCCTAGAACCAGCTATTTGGAAGTATTTAAAGTCCATTTTATTATATGATAAAAGTGCTCTTAGCTATCGTTGACCGACTTAAGAGTGGCCAAGTTTTCTAGCGTGGGCTGTTTGGGTCGCGTGATAGGCTCGTGACACGATTAGCAAAACAACCGAAGCATTTTCAGTTTCATTTTTAGGCAGACATAAAAGTTAGGCATTCGCCCCTAGCTCTCTCATTGTGGTAAATAGTTTTTCACAGTTCATTCTGTGTAATCAAAAAAAAGGTAAGTAAGGTTGAGAGAACTAGTTAATCATTATTCTGTTGGTCAGTGTTAACCGAGCGACCATTTTGGTTTGCTGCGGCTTATTTATCATTCGCTCATGGTTACCAAAGTTTCTCTTCTTTCAAATAGAATTGAAAAACAAGATTCATTTCCTTAACTAGGCTTATTTTTCTATAGAAGACGAGGGAAAGATCTCTTGATTTCCTAGATGTAAAGTTTTCGTAAGGTGCCCATTGAGAATTTCGAATTTGTATAGTGAACAAAACATTGAACAAACCGAAACATTTGCGTAATACCTCCTCGCTCGACAAATAGATATACGGGTTAGAACATAAAAAAAAATTAAAGGGCAAAAACAACAACTATTTGAGAGAAATCCTTTCCTTTACGGTCAGGAGACGCTGTGCGGCAAGATCTGAATGGCAAAAATGACAAAATTTCAAGACATTGAATTCCTGTTAGTATCACACACTCGTTTTCAACCGTAAGAATCATCCACGAAAAAATTGCCCTTTAGTTGTTTCTTTCTTCAATGTCGACCTAGATAGGCAAGTTAAACTGATTAGGAGCTGATGAGACAAAATTGCAAGAGCATTTCTCAAAGCCGTAGCATGTGAAGATAGGCCAACATTGACATCATGGTCACGTACTTAACAAAACCTTCTTAAAGACACAGCATACAATAAATCGGGATGCTGAGTTTGAAATTAGTGTGACGGAGTACGTTCCAAAATTAAAAACTGTTTCGCATCATTCATGTGATCAGAAGAGATTCTGAACAAGCTATGGTTGTTGTTGTTTCTAGGAAACTATAAGTCTTCAATCTGACCTTTTCGACGTCACTCAAAGTTTAATGATTTTACCTTAAATATAAGCTTTCCTTACCTTCATGGTTAATTTGTGTTATCTTCAACTTGCGATGTTAATTGTAAAGGACAAAAAAAGGAACGGATTTGCTGCGGAAGTTAAAGGAAGTTCTTATGACCCTCGAAACGTATCTCTCTCTATCGGAATAAACACAGAAATTGGCTTAAATAACAATTATTCATTCCGATAAAAATTCCGTCGATCGTTCTACTTACGATCGACTCAAAATAACCGTTCACATCTCACAGTGGGTCTAAAAAGATAAAACATAGACCTAAACTAATATATTTAAGTGAAAAAATTCTTAATATGTCGCAAATAAATAATTTGAAGAGCAGATTCCAAGAGCAGCTTACTTGGTTTGCACGCCTGCATGTTTTCGTGGAAACCAAAAGCATACTCATGTAATACGCGAGAGTTGTCAACGTTTTAAAAACAGATTCGATCGATCAAATGTATTGTATTGTAAATTTATACGTAGTTGCTGCATATGGCTCAAGTATTTATGCAAACTTTAGAAAAGGTAAGAAATTTGTTCTTCATTGTAGCTTCGTCCATCCGTGAAAGCGAAGAAAATTTCGATTATGATTTGCACTCAAGTGAAAAACTACGTTATTTTGATTTCACAACTCACCTTCAGTCGACTTGCGACGACAAATTCCTCAGTTCTGTGTTTTATTGGTTCCAACAACGGAGGAATATATATTTTCGTGTTTCTATGTACCATGAAATACCTAAATTTTAAGCTCAGACAAGAAAATACATTCATCCTTTCTGAGAAAATGTGTGTCGTAATTGTTCAGGATTCCAAGAATTTTATCACACATCACAGCTTTTCATTCTCTTGTCAAGCGGTCAGACTTTTACTTATCCTTCTGATTGCTTTTTTTTTTCTTTTGGATGTGTGGAAATGATCAAAATAGATTTCAACAAAACGTTTTTAAGCGCAATTTTGGACGAGGAGCGAGAATATTTATTTCAAAGTGGACCCGTCACGCGAGTGAAAAGTGTTATTGTGTGTTAGGTCACGAAAGCCATTCAAACACAGTGAGACTGGGTATGTTTCTGTCTTTCCCCATATATTCCAACTTGAGAGCAAAAAGGTGCCGCAATTATTTTTGGCCCTTGGGAAAAAGTTTTTGATTGATTCCTTGTTCTGGAACTCGAAGTTAATTACTCAGCGTATCACGAACATGTTTGCACATTTGCATATATCCACATGTAACTCGGGATATCTTGTTAAGTTTGTTGATACCAGTCGGTTTCTAAGAAATAGACAGAAAACTCACCAAGTTTAGGCATGGGATTTTAAAACATAACTAACACACTTATAGAAAAAATACCTCAATGCTTTAGCTTAGAGAGGTTCAGAAAGATTCTCGAATTGCATTTCACAAGACTGTTGTTATAAGTTAGACGAGTGGCATAGATCGCGATCGATGTCATTCGACAGGTTTTTTTTGAGAAATGCCTCTGCCATCCAATTAAAATATCACTCGCTGAGGATAATTGAGTCCTCTTAGCATTGAAAGATAATATTGAAAACAACTTCCTGGTGTTTTTTAGATAACTTGCCCACGAGTTAGGGGCGCATGATTCTATTTATCAATCATTCTTCAAAAAAAAAAACAAAAAACATTCAAACTACTGTTTACTTACATGCCATTGCTCGCAGTTTATTTATCTGGGAGTCTCCTATGCAATGCAAAAGTTTCATTCCAGGAAATTTGGTGCTAAAACACCTAAGTTATTACAAATCTTCAATAATGTTGATCCAGTATAAATAAATTGTAATAGGCATTTTAATCACAGATTCCTAGCTGAAAATCGAGAGTTGCAAAGAATATGTATGAACCAGAATATTACAGCGTAGGTCTTATTCAAAGCTCTGTTCCATCTGGCAGGAATTAACTGTTTTGAAGAAAGAGAGCCAAAATGGTGGATAACGGAGACTCTGTAAAGGGGTCTGTTCAAGATTCGCTTGATGATAAAAAGACGTTACCAACCCCTTTTCAAGAGACTGGTAATCGACAAGTTTCAGAGCTAGCCCCTCATCGTCAACCACGGGGAATTGAAGCTGAAAATCCATCAGCAACAAAAAAGCTGGCCGAAGTAATAGCAGCCCTGCTTGTACTTATGTTTAACTTGCCGGGGGGATCCTTCGCCATTGTTCTGAGTACAGCGCGTACAGTGGTTCAATATATGCAAATACCACCAGTAGACATTGAAGGACGGGACAAAATGAAACGTGACGTAGAAGAAATTCAACTTAATATGAAGCAAATATGTTATGACGAGAGCAAATTGGAGGACAAGGTAAATTTGCACTTTCAAGATACTCACAGCGTCATTTTACTTAACTTAGATAACGATCACTAAGTATTTGCATTTCATCCATATTTTGTTCAGAGTGTTTTCGCTTTAAATCATACAGAAGATACTTAATCAAGAGCAGATCCTAGGATATGTATGCTGTAGAGCTGTTTATCATAAACATTTCGAAATTCCCAGCAAAAAAAACCAAACGGCATCACAAACTTCAGGCGCCAGAGCAGGAATAAACCTCAAAAGTGTTGACACAACAGCTACAACAGCCATGAATGTTACTGATTCCTCCCACCCCATGATTTTCATGTACTATTATTACTATCAACACCCCTTCTACAATCAGTACCATTACATGGCAACCAAAGCCTCTCTATCACGGAATAGATGGCGAGTAGCGTAGCCAATCAGATTGTAACAATTGAACTAAAGGAAAAGCAAAGTTACCGAGGACTAACAGTAAATTTCATGTGTCAAAATCATTTTGCAGTGTGGCAACTTCCCTTACCATTCAACCGTCGACTTGATAAAATGGGAATGGGATTTGAGAATCCTGAGGGGTCGTTTAGCCAGATGTGGAGTCGACATACACATTTTACAAGGATTGGTGACTAAACTGGTATCAGAAGCGCACACTGCAGTCAAGTGGACGATTTCACAAGTAATCACAGGGCTTCTTCTCGCAAGTGCAGTATTTGGACGTAAGTTGATCTTTCTTTTGTTTGTAATAGGGTGTTGGTTTAGTTGTATCTGACATTGGCCAAAAATAAGGAGATGACAGCACCAGGATAAAAATGCCATACGAGTGCGAGAGAGTGTGTTTAGCTTGACTGCTTTCCCTTAAGACCCTGCACGAAATCAAACTTATTCGTAAAATGAAATAATTCCCAAGGCAAGATAGTGAGCTCGTAAATACCTCTTACTACTCGAGTTCGATGTCCGAAAAGCAAGATACAGCCTCCTCCAACGAGTGGAAAACAGCCGATGAACACGAGCCAATCAAAGCTATACATTGTGCTTCATAGGGTGACGCGTAACGCTGCCGGCTTTATCAATCAAATTAAATGTTGAAACAGTGCGAAGTCGAAATGTCGTTATCCACACCGTGAGTTACTACATCTCCTCTTTCCATTGCTCCATTTCAATCGTTCTTTAGATCGCTATTACTGGGCTTCCATGCCAGGCGTTTGGGAAGGTGGTTCTTTGATCCTGGTGCTGATTTTGCTCGTGCGCAAGGCTCAAGAGTATTACATCATTGATCAGACGGTGCGTGAGGGCAACAGAGTCAAACGGGAATTAGAAGAGTCCCGGCGCTGTTATATGAAGTGCAAAGTAACCTTAGAGGAGACTTTGCCTTCTTTGAAAGAGATGGTTGATAAATTTGATGGTGGGTCTTCCTCACCAAAGATTAAGAGTGAATGATTTGATTTGCAAAAGGCTCCAAGAGGCTTATTTATGAACTAATTACTGGCAGTACTAGCTTAAAAAGCAAAGGAAAAACTCAAAAGCTAGAAGCAAAAGTGGAAGAGATGAAAACTGATTTGATGTCATTTTGTTGAGTTATTAAGTAAGTTCTTACCGAATTTTTCCAAACGATGACTTACTGCTACTTTCTCTCGAAGAAGATTATTTGAAATCTTCCTCGTGTTATGAAAGGATTGTTTTGCTAGCACTCAGGTTTTTGTTCTTCCAGTTTAAATTTGGAGTTCACAATGAATGAAAACAGGTAGGATTCTACAAAGTACCTCGAAAAGGCCTCTTGAAGCTAAATGAAGGACTCGAACTATCACACTTAATCAAGTAAGCCTAGAACATAACTCATAATGTTAACTCTTATTTTATAAAGCTTGAGATAACTCTTATTTAGGGAACGTGAGTAGAAGCATATGGATACAGCTAAATAGCTAATTCACAGACTTTAAAATTAATAAGGAGTATAGTTGGATAGCCTTATGAACCGTGACGTAGCTGGATGAGTGCAACCCTGCTGAAAGAGAAAAAAAAGTTTATGAAAAAGCCACAAAATGCTAGTTGCCTTCTCTCACCTTTATCCGCGCAACAAAGTGGAAATACCAAGTTACCATTACGAGTATCAAACAACTGAAGTCAGACTCAAACAAAGTATTTTGATCTTCAATGGCGTAGCTTATTTTATTACGATGAACTGTTTCTGCAGGACTCGATTAATATTAATATTTATAGGTAGACACAAGGCACAGAAGGCTTACAACATTGTTGTTTTAATTTTCCTATTGATTTATGTAATTGTTTTAAAGACTTCACTGTCGGAAAATCTAAATCATGTTTATAAACTGACATCGCAACTATTAACAGATAAATAAGTATTACTCTCTAAGTTAAAATGGAGATGAATAATGTTAGACGACACAAATCGCTGACGATGGATACTGTATGTCGCTTGGGCATCTTTTTGTATCTTACTCTATTGGTGTTGGGAAATAAAGGGAAATGTATATTAAAAGAATCTGAGTGAAGTTTTCAGTCTGCTTCGTTAGTGAATTATTAAGATAATTAAGAGACATTAAAATCTTATCAATTCGGTTCGTAATGTTTCAAAGGAGAACAGAAAGCTTTCCCTGAGACGAGCTAACGTTGGGAAGGAGTGCAAGCCACATGGGCGCCGGCATACTTCGTTTGATACCTTTTGGAAGCGACGACGATTATAAAAGACGTGTCTGTTAAGCGGTTGAAAAGGTTCTAAGAGAGCTTGTGTAGATATCGAGCCGGTGTAAAAGTACAGGGAAAATTTATCAGCAGGAAAGAAACATCGACTGAACATTGTTTAAAGGTTTAATAATAAAATAGGCTAGAGATGTGTTCAGAAATGACACATCACGCTGAGATATTTTATTTGTAAAGCACTGAAGTTCGTCCTTAAAATGCTATTGTCGATTATTGTTGCGAAAATTGTTTTTAGATTTCTGGAACATTCAGGCTGCCGAAAAAGTCAGTCAGTTAACTCAACAAATATGCTGTTCAAGCAAATCGTCACCCGGAAGATCACAATGACATGAATGATTGTTGCTTCATTGCACCACAAATTATCTAGCTTTCCAGAGATACATTGTAAATAGTGGAAAAGGTAGAATCTGCCAAGACAAGTGACCATTCAGCCGGACCTTGTCCAGGTTTCTGTGGCATGAAGTAACTGGAGGTTTTGCTACTCCCCCTGGATGAGATGTTTGTCCGTAGCAAAGGTACCCTCCAACATTTCGTCAGGCTTCCCCGAACGTTTGCCGGAACTTATTCATAATCCTTGGTGGAAAAGGGAAACTATGTAGGAAAGTGTCCCGCCCAAGATCTAAAGTCTCACAGGAAAACCTGGGAGAAAAGTTAATGTTTCTCTGACGGTAAGAGTGATGAGCGATCACATTGGGTAGGATGGCAAACAGGGAAATAAGAATTTGAGTCTTTATGTATTCCAGAAAATACAGTAGAAAACAGGTCATTGTCCATGAGTCATCAAGAGTTAAGATCAGTCATTTGTTGAGAAACCTCTTTGGCCTTTAATAGGTAACAAAGCAAGAAACGGCATGCGCGAAGGGGTCAATTTTGGCTGCCTGCGCGACAACTTACCGCGCGCCAACCTCCCGCGCAAAATGCAACCGCTCTCCCAAAAACAAGCGAATGATAACTGAAACTTTTGTAGAAATCTATAAAAGGAAACAAAGTCGCCCAAAAGAAACCTCGAGACTTTTCGAGCTAAATGTTTATTCAAGTACGATTATCCTGTTTATTTACCATTCTGTTTCGAGCTTTACCAAACAAGTTTTACACTTCTAAAACACCGTGACTTGACGGCCGGCTTTATTTTTGTTACTTGTGTGAGGCAACTTGGTTCTGCCAGCCAGAACGTTTAAAATCCAATCTAAATTTATCCCACAATCGAGCAATATTCAGGGAATATCGACTTCAAAGTACTGAAGAGTGATTTCACATCAATAGACAAAGGCATATATTTCATGCCGAGGAAATTTTGGCCTATACTATTTTTCACCTCCACCTCCACCCAGATCTGATTTCTTTAAAAAGACTATTACTTCCTACATCTTATTTTATTTACTTAAAATATCGTTACATAATTATAATAGATAAAAAAACAAATAAAAAACAAAGAAATACATTCTTACGATAAAGATACTTTCGATAAAGATGGTGAAGCTCCAGGCCTAAATTGCACCAACCATTTTTAAATTGTCCATTTTAAGTTGTCCTTCAGTAGCATGTTGCTTGAGAAGCAACATGCTACTGAAGACAACCTTAAATGTTTACGTAATAGTTAGAGGAAAAAGGGAAATAGGATAACATAGCATAAATATTGAGCAAAGTAAAATTAATACAGTGCTCTCTACTCTTTCATTATACAACTGATTGCCGCTTGATTTCCTTGTCTGTTTTTTACGTATAGATATAGGAGTGTCCTTCCAATAAAAAAAATTAAAAAACTTTCAGCTTTTACTGATTGTAATAAATAAACCTGTTAAAACTGCCTGTTTATCTTGATATGAGTAATCAACAAAATTGTAACAAACTATGCGCAATGTTTTCTTTCTTTACAATAGAATTAAAAAGAACCTGAGCAGTTATACTAAAACAATTACCAGCCTCAGTCTCAGTGAACATTGTTAAATAATCACTTTGACTTCGTTACAGAGATTATTTAATTACAATGTAATAACAACAGGAAAACTATGATAATTATAATCTCACAATCCTAAACAAAGGAAGTCAGTTTAGAGACTCGCCTGCTACAACTTTTGAGGACTTAAAGTTCTAAGAAAGAAACATGATGAATAGTTACAGTTAATACGAGAGTTGAAAGTTTGAAAGCTGAAAGATATGCCTTACAATCATCAAACCCTACACATCCCAGCGAAGATTGGGTCAATTACCGCCATAAATTTCCCAATACATTTCTATTGACGGAGAATCATTAATTTTTGTCAGTAGGTGCCTTTCAGTTAGTACATACAGTAGTTCTGCCGAGCAAAAATACATTTTTTTCAGTTATCTCAGGCAACGTAGAGGGGAAGATCAAGGGAAGAAGCCTGAAAAAGTCGATCAAGTGTCACTCCCACCTCACAAAAGGTTTGACGTCGAATCACGAACGCCTGGTACCTAAAGGTCATCGCTACGCCAGTCATAGCCACAAGTTTTTGAAGTACCAACATTTATGCGTTCAGGAAACATTAAGCGATACATCCAGTACAACTCAACTCAATAAAATAATCTTTGGAGGAGTGACGTGACATTGGCAATTCCTTAATGTAGTAGAAGAATTTTGTTGGTCAACTACGAGGTCAAAGAGTTCTGTTAAGAGCTCCAGAATACAAGAGGTTTGTTAAGTAAAGCAGGAGTCAATGAGCTCCAGTAAGAGCTCCTGATCGTTAGAAGGTTGTTGGTCGATCAGAGTCAATAAGCTCTAATAAGAGCTCCTGATCGCAGGAGTTCTATTGGTTAACCAGGGATTCAATGGCTTCCAATAACGAGAGGATTGTTTGTTGATCGGGGTGTCAATGAGCTCTGATAAGAGCTCCCGATCAGAACACGATTTTCGGTCGATCAGGGAGTCAATGAGCTCTGATAAGAGCTCCTGATCGCAAGAAGTTTGTCTGTCGATCAGGGAGTCAATGAGCTCTCATAAGAGCTCCTGATCGCAATTTTGATCGATTGGGGAGTCAATGTGCTCTGATAAGAGCTCCTGGTCGCAAGAATTCTCTTGGTGAACCAGAGATTATATGCGCTCTAAGAAGAGCGACCAATCGCAAGAACCTTGACTATCAGTAAGAATGTGTCGGTAACTTCTCCTGTTGTTCCACAAATAGCCAATGAGCTTTGGCTAAAGCTCCCGATCAGAAGAGAGTTGTTGATCAATTCTTGAGTCACTGAGCTCTAACACGAGCTCTTGATCGCAAGGAGACTCTGATCAATCAGGGAGGGAATAAGCCCTGATAAGAGCCCCCAATAACAAGAAGTTTGTTGGATGATCAGGGAATCAACGAGCTCTGATAAGAGCTCCTGATCGCAAGAAGTTTTTGATCGATCAGGGGGTCAATGAGCCCTGATCATCTTGTCGATCGGGGTGTCAATGAGCTCTGATAAGAGCTCCCGATCATAGCATGTTTGTTGGTCGATCAGGGAGTCAATGAGCTCTGATAAGAGCTCCTGATCGCAAGACGTTTTTGATTGATTGGGTGTCAATAAGCTCTGATAAGAGCTCCTGATAGTGAGAAGTTTGTCTGTCGACCAAGGAGTCTAGAAAAAGTGCAAAAAGTTTAGTCGGTCAATCAGAGATTTAATGGATTTGTTGATCGGGGTGACAATGAGCTCTGATAAGAGCTCCCGATCAAAACAATTATTTTTGGTTGATCAGGGGAGTCAATGAGCTCTGATAAGAGCTCCTGATCGCAAGAAGTTTTTGCTTAGTCAGGGGGTCAATGAGCCCTGATCATCTTATCGATCGGGGTGTCAATGAGCTCTGATAAGAGCTCCCGATCATAACATGTTTGTTGGTCGATCGGGGAGTCAATGAGCTCTGATAAGAGCTCCCGATCATAACATGTTTGTTGGTCGATCGGGGAGTCAATGAGCTCTAATAAGAGCTTCCCATCGGAAAACGATGTTGTTGTCCTCTCAGGGACTGAGTGAGCTCTGGTAAGAGCTCTCGACTGTAAAAAGTTTGTTGGTCAATCAGAGCTTAAATGTTTGTCGATCGGGTTGACAATGAGCTCTGATAAGAGCTCCCGATCATGACATGTTTGTTGGTCGATCAAGGAGTCAATGAGCTCAGATATGGGCTCCTAATCGCAAGACGTTTTTGATTGATTAGGAGTCATTAAGCTCTGATAAGAGCTCCTGATCGCGAGAAGTTTGTCTGTCGATCAGGGAATCTAAAAAAAGTGCAAAAAGGTTTTGCCGGTTAAACAGAGATTTAATGGATTTGTTGATCGGGGTGACAATGAGCTCTGATAAGAGCTCCCGATCACAACAAGTTTTTTGGTCGATCAGGGGAGTCAATAAGCTCTGATAAGAGCTCCTGATCGCGAGAAGTTTTTGGTCGATCGGGGAGTCAATGAGCTCTGATAAGAGCTTCCGATCGCAAAACGTGCATTGTCCTCTCAGGGACTGAGTGAGCTCTGGTAAGAGCTCTTGACTGTAAAAAGTTCGTTGATCAATCAGAGATTCATGTTGTTGATCGGGGTGACAATGAGCTCTGATAAGAGCTCCCGATCATAACATGTTTGTTGGTCGATCAGGGAGTCAATGAGCTCTGATAAGAGCTCCTGATCGCAAGACGTTTTTGATTGATTGGGAGTCATTAAGCTCTGATAAGAGCTCCTGATCGCGAGAAGTTTGTCTGTCGATCAGGGAGTCTAAAAAAGTGCAAAAAGTTTTGCCGGTCAATTAGAGATTCAATAGATTTGTTGATCGGGGTGACAATGAGCTCTGATAAGAGCTCCCGATCATAACATGTTTGTTGATCGATCAGGGAATCAACGAGCTCTGATACGAGCTCCTGATCGCAAGACGTTTTTGATTGATTGGGAGTCATTAAGCTCTGATAAGAGCTCCTGATCACAAGAAGTCTTGGATTAATCAGGAAGTCAACGAGCTCTTATAAGAGCTCCCGTTCACGACTTAGTTGTTGGTCGATCAAGGAATCAATGTGCTCTAAAAAGAGCTCCTGATCGCAAGAAGTTTTTGATCAATCAGGGAGTCTATGAGCTCTGATAAGAGCTCCCGATCACAACTTAGTTGTGGGTCGATCAAGGCGTCAATGTGCTCTAATAAGAGCTTTTGATCGCAAGAAGTTTGTTACTTTATTGGGGAGCCAAATAAGCTCTAATAAGAGCTGCCGATCACAACAAGTGTGTCGGTCGATCAGGACGTCAATGTGCTCTCATAAGAGCTCCTGATCGCAAGAAGGTTTTGATCAATCAGGGATTCAATGAGATCTGATAAGGTCTCCCGATCACAAAGTTGTTGGTCGACTATAGAATCAATTAGCTCCAATAAGAGCTTTTGATCGCAAGAGGTTTTTGATCGATCAGGGAGTCAACGAGCTCTGACAAGAGCTCCTGATCGCAAGAAGTTTTTGATCGATCGGAGATCGATCGGGGAGTCAATGAGCTCTAATAAGAGCTCCTGATCGCCAGAGTTTTTGATCGATTGGGGACTCAATGAGGTCTGGTGAGAGCTCCCGATCGCAAGACGTGTGTTGCTCTATGAGGGACCGAATGAGCTCTGATAGCAGCTCGCTAACACAAGACGTTTGGTTGTCGATTGGAAAATAAACAAGCTCTGATAATAGCTCCCGATCATAAGAAGTTTACTGGTCGATCGGGGTCACTAAGCTCTGGTACGAGGTCCCATACATATTGGTACTCCCTATGAAGCGAGCCACTGCGCCCACAATTTGTGACTACAACTGACGTATTATGGTCTCTGGGTATCAGCCTATCATTATTCGATGTCAACCTTTTAATTGGTGGGGGTGCTACGTAACGCCTTTTTTAAGCCTCTTTTTAAAATCTTCTCGACTCTTTCAATTACCTCAGCAAACTGTAAATATCAGAATAAAAAGCTAATACTTATTATGTAACGATATGATTTTCAGCTATCAAATTATTGTCCTAACGCTAAAAAAATATATATAATTAAACGTGGTAACTGCGAGATTTTACTAAGCTCAGGAAGGCGCAAATGCTGCCAGCTCCTATTCAGTCAGCCGTAAACAGTTGTTGTTGGATCATAACCGTAATAAGTGTTAAACTGTAACTGTCACTTGTCACGGCCATTTGTTTGGTTGGTATCCATCTGAGCTTTTTGGAAAGTGAGTAATCTCATAAAAGGCGAAATTCCTTACTACCCAATCTTAGTACTAGATTACATGATCTTTAGATAATTCATAGCATGACCTAATCCTTTGTACCTTAGGCTAAAATAGAACTGTTTTGTAAAGTTTTGTTTGGTTAAAGTTCCTTGATTAAAGCAGATTAAACATACGTTGGATGGATGGCGTTCAAGTCATTGTCTCAACAATGGTCCACAGCCGTGATAGATTCTGGTCTTCACCCAGCTAGCGAGCGTTTCTCCAAAGACAAAGGAAAGCCCATCCGTTAGTGAGAGTATTTTGAATTATTCTACGTCTGTCGTGTTACTTTTGAAAGCACAGGAACTTGTTTTCACAGTTAACCAGGTGCTGAAGTTCCCCGATTCATCTTTGTTACGGTCAAGTTCTCTTCTTTTTAGGATTATCTTCAGCTGGATCAACCTGTGGCGTGTGAAAACATCGAATGTCACTCAAATATTCAAATAATTAACCAAATCAAAAGTTCTTCCTTTTTGATAACCTGCTTACATTAATTGTGCTCCAGAACCTGTAAATGGTTTTTATGAGGGAGGAACAAAGTTATCAACATATTCTATTTTGAATTAAAACTAATTATATATGTTGCAACGAAAACGTCCGTTAAGTTATAATTATACTAATACTAACTTTCTATGCAAACAAACCATGATGAAACAAAAAAAATTTAAAACATTTATGCTAATCAAGTTTTACTGTAAAATCCAAAATCTGTTTAACCTGCAGTTGAATAGGAAAAGCGTTAAAGTCTTTCGAACTCGAACTCTCAAGGGAAAAATACATGGATCACGTTAGCAGGGGTTTGAGTTAGCTGGTAGTAAATGACTGACAAGATGGGTCAAGGTAAATTAGATCTTGTTCGAGCGACGGGGGGGGGGTTCGAGTCAACCGCGTTCGAGTCAGAGGGGTTCAACTGTATCACAAACCAAATCTCGCAAGATTTTATGATCAACAGTCAATTTACTGCGAGTCTCTTTTCAACTTTTTTGTAACTAAGAAATAAAGACGTCTTAATTGTGCCCTGTTCTATTGCAAATCACGTTGGAAGCGGTTAGAGCACGAAAGAAGTGAGAAAAACACAGGACATACTCGAGAATCTCCCTGCTTCTTGAGTGCTCTGACCGCCTCTTAAGTGCTTTGCAACAGAACAGAGCACATTCAAGGCTTCTTTGTTTGTTTCATAACAAAGAAAATAATAATTTCACAAGCTTTCGTGTAATTTTCCAAACGAACATAGGTGGCCTGAGCGTGCATTTGTGCACTCATAAAGCACGCTAATTAAACCGTTCATTTTTACGATTTTAAGGGTTTTGGTCGAAGGGTATGTCTACACTATCCAGCCACCTATAACACCAATATTTTGAAAGAACAATCTCCTCACCTTATCTCGACTGTGACTGGAAAGGAAGAGGATGAAGAAGCAAGCAAACTGTACAATCAAATCCAGCTCTTCAGACAAGAGTGCTCGGCACATATAGCCTTCTTTTTTATTGTGGCTGCAAAATTATTCATATTGCATAACATTTTTTCCCTTACAGATACTGTCGTGTAATTATTACCATTACTCAGATTAAATTCATTGCACTGCATGTTGTATCACGTCCAATAAACATTGTAATTCACCCTGCAGCCTTTCGTGGTTGGATTTGGTGGAAACGTAGACATGTGCAGCCTTGTTCCTTCTCGGCCTTTTTTCTTTACACCCATGGACTTTGCATTGCAAAGCCCTGATTGGACATGACTACAATTGTAAGGATACAGAGGCTATAAAAACACAATCAAAGGCGTAAATTTGTGCTGGTTAGATGGACTAAAGAGAGGTTGATTAATTAGTTGCATTTTAAAATGAACCACTGTTAAAACTAAACAGTGAGATTTCATCTATTTTTTTAAGAGGGAGGCAAAGGAGGGGGGATGCTGATCCCGTTTCAAGCACGATTAATAAAAAAATTCACGCGGCACGGAAATAAAAGAGAAAATTTCAATTTTCTGTCTCGTATAAAAGGTTTCAGGGGAATCTTGAGGTTTTAACGAACTGAAAGAAAACAATCACAGGCTACGTTTACTATAGGAGGTAAATCACACCTCACGCTGGTTCATAGATGGACGAATCAAGCTCGAGTTTCTGTAAAAATTCCAGTGTGATATTAATTTTGGCCTTAATCACATGTCCCTTTGTCATCCTCTTTAGAAGATAATAAAAATAAAACAGACACAACAAGAACTTATTCTGATTAATTAAACAATTCCTCCCCATTAATGTTTCTCCGCCCATTCGATTATCGCGGAGATAATTGCCAACGTTAAAGAAGCGGTGTGACGAGTTTATTCCCGTCATGGGACTGATACGAGAAAACGTCATTTACAAGACGTAAATATTATAAATCTAAAATAATCATATTCGGTGTTATGAATTTTTAAATTTAATCTCTATCTTGTATTTTAAACACCCTGTTATTTCTGCATTAACTGCAGTCAAAATGCAGAACTTACAAGTGTATATTTAGGAAAATAGCTAATTGATAATTGCTACTTTTCACACATAAGGGAATTCAATCCCCCTTTCCCAGTTGAAATGGACGTTTCTCGTTTTTTTTCTAAATGGTGGAGGACTGTCGGATTTAACCAATTGAGCTCCGATTTTAAACTTGGCTAAATTAATTTATTATTTTATTTTTCGGGAGCATACATGTCTGTTAAAGATTTGTAGTTAATTATCAATGGTGAGGATTTACCTGGGTAGTTTTGTCTTTCATCCCAGCTGACAGAAAGGCACTGTCCCTTTTCTGCCGGACCAAACGTTCTCTTGTAGCTTCTCGATTGCTTCTCGCAGTTTTTGAGATGCGCTTTTATCTGCTACCGTGCCTCCAAAAGGTCGCATCCGAGATGAGGGAATTTTTAACACGCTATTGCACTCTCCAGCATACCCTTCCATTGACAGCCTGAGTTAGTACAGTACGTTCCTAAATTCTTGGCAAGAACTTCCAGACTGACAATCAGATGAAGATTGTCGCGGTGGAAGCGTTAGCAGCAAACGGAAGGAGGAGCTGTTGTAGCAGTGGCATTGTCTGCCAGCGAGATGACGGACTTCAGTCGTGCACCTAAAATGGCCACATGTCAGGCCCGACTGGTTGATCATTATTTTTAAGCTGTGACTGAAAAAGAGAAAAAAAGATCGTTTAAATCACTTGAATATCATGCTTAATTGTTTTCCTCAAAAAGAATTTTTTTTTAGCTTTTTCATCCCTGAATTGATTTTCTTAAAATTACGTTAGAATTCAGCTGGTGGAACTCAATGTAGCTACCATATAAGCTTTTAGAGAAGATTTTTATTCGCTGGTATCCGTGGAACATGGGTGTCAATCACCCATTTAAGGAGAAAAAGCACCGCAGAGAGCGTCCCATGAAAAATAAAATAATGAAAGGTCCCCCAAAAAAAAAACCGAAACAGACAAAATTTATCCTCTCTTTCTTATCGCACCTGTCCTAAGCGAACAATTATCTACAAAGCCGATATCGTTGTTGACCTTATAAAATTAAAGAAAAGCGGGAATGCATACCTATTTCACAGCTTGCTATACTTTTCTTGTGACGTTTGTTGTCCAGGAAAAGAACTTTGGCCCACACGTTACGTTCCCTGATTAGTGTGCTATGCTCAGCTGTCTAGCTTTAAACTTGTATACCTATACCAGATTGATAAAAAAATTCAATATATTTGTGATGAATAACAGGAACAACATGGTTCCTGTTTGTGTTCGTGGCCTTGGTTTGGTTACTTGCTGTCTGTGTGTTAAACGGCTTTTCGAAATATCTATTGTCTCCTGTCGTGTCTGTAGCATCACGGCAATCGGTTGAAAACGGTTCGCTAGTTTAAACGACAAAGTTCTCTCTTTCCAAAATAAAGGCAAGAGTTTTTCTCCATTCCACACTGTGAAAAGCCATTCGCCGACACTTGATATAACAAAACTTTTAGTGGAAAAATCTAAGCTGCGATCGAAGTATCATGGAAACTTTGAAGAAAAATCTGGCCTTTGAAGAGTAAAAAAAATTGAAAATCAACTATCATTAGGGCAAAGCTGCGCGAATGGAGGGCGGCAAAGCATGAATGTACCGCCTACGTACCTGGTCCTTGCTCGGCAAAGGTGGTTCAGTTCCTGGGTTGCAGCGGGGATTAGCTGCTACTTGGATCTTACCTGGATGTCAGCCTGCAGAATATTTGATGGTACATACTCGAAGTGCATTTTGAAACCAATGTCTTTGCGGTCTTCTGGTCATCCTGTTAAGAACTGTCTTACCTGCCTTAACTAACTTATAAATTTTATGAACATTTTCATCGTGACGTCACATGTACCAAAAAGGTGTAGTACCCGCCAATAACTAAAACTCGGTTAACTCAAACAAAATCCGATTTCCCTTAAATTTGAGCCCATTTTATATATCGCTTATTATCAGCTGCCTCGAACTCATTTTACTTTCACTTGGATTACATTTTCCTCAGAAACTCGAATTTTCAGTGAATACGTCAATCGGTTTATGTCAAAATGTCAGAACCTAGCTGATTGACGCATCCCAATCAATACTGAGGTAACTGAAGCAGAAAATCCACCAGCGAATTTGAGATTCTTTCTTCCATAAATGAATGTTATCTAATGAATGGATCTAATTTTTGTCTCGTCACTAAAAGTTTATTAGCTTCATACAAATGGCTCCCAAAAGATGCAATTGATTGTTATTTCACATGAAAATTGCGTTAATAAATGTTCTGTCTACGAATGTGGTGGCCCTGTATTTTGTTATAGAGTCTGATTGTCTTTTATTTGATGAAAATATATCTTCGACTTATGAATGTCTGAAGGAGATACTGTTTGCGTTACGATGCTGTTAAATGTCGTTTCAAATGTTAATATCGTTATTGAATGCTCCTTTCGCGCAACTGTAGCTCATTTTCGTCTAAATGAAAATAAATTCCCGCTAAATTAACAGATGTTTCCTGCGAATGAACAGCGAAAGGTGTATTAGTAACATTTCCATAATTCTTTACGGGTTATAACTGATTGACATACATGTGCTCAGTGATGGAATTACCTGCTTAAAATAACCGTTATTTAAATAATAATAATAATAATAATAAGGACTTTATTTATAGAGGGGGACACGTAACAGCTGAAAAGCTGACAAACCTGTGGCCCTCTAACTAGATTATACAGCATTACAAAATAATACTAATAAATAGATAAATATACAAATAATTACAAAATTCTATGATAGAAATAGCAGGATATATTAAAAATATTCAGAAAGATAAAATTAATTTATAAAAAATTAAAATTAGATAATGTGCTATTGCTTAATATTGTTTCAAAGTTGTCCAGGTTTCTATATGAGCTTATAAAATACTTTTTCACAGCTGTTTTGAATAGTTTTATACTAGGCTTATTTTTGATATTATGGGGAAGGCTGTTCCATAACTTAACTGCGTCAACACTGAATGCCTTGCCACCATCGTTATTTCTTAGGTATTTGGGACACACTAAATTTAAATTGCCATGTCTAGTAGACCTATTGTGTACAGAACTGTTCGTCTTGAGCAAGTCTCTGATGTAAGTCGGAACATCGCCTTTAAGGCTCTTAAAAATCATTGTACACTTATTTAGTTTGATTTCATCAAAAAAAGGCAACCAGCCTAGTTTACTAAAGTTTATAACACTTCTAGAATAAGAGTCAACTCCAAGAATTACTCGGGCAGCCCTTTTCTGTAACCTTAGGAGACAGTGGAGTTCTTTAGCGTCGCAGATATTCCAAACCATGCTCCCATACATAAGGACGGGTTTAATCAAGGCGTTATAGTATAAGAGTCTTTCTTTTATTGGAAGGTATCTCTTTATCTTCTTCAATAAACCAATACGCTGAGAAAGCTTGGCCTTTAGACTAGAAATGTGGTCGCTAAATGTAAGATCTTGATCGAGTGTTACACCAAGCAATTTATAAGAAGTTACTTGTTCTATTTCGGCCCCATCAAGGGTTATTGACAGGTGATTGTCATCCGCTAATGAAGAATGTAGCCTCTTTCCGGTGATAAGTAATGCATTGGTTTTAACGGCGTTTAGGACCATCCCATTTTCGCTAGACCATTTACTTAATTTATCCATGTATTCTTGAAGACGTCGTTCCAATTCCAAAGGTGCATTATCGATATTAGCGCTGGCTTTAAATGTGGTGTCATCCGCGTAAGCATGAATAGTTGAGTCCGATCCAACAGCTTCGGGAAGATCATTGACGAAAATTAAAAACAGTAGAGGTCCTAATATGCTACCTTGAGGAACACCATTGGTTAGCGTAAGTTGTGACGAAGTCGAGTTATTTACAGTAACACACTGTTTGCGATTGAGTAGATAGCTCTGCAATAGCTTTACAACATTATCTGGAAATCTATATGATCTTAACTTTACCAGGAGAATGTCATGATTGATCAAGTCGAATGCCTTGCTATAGTCCACAAAAACTAAGCCGCTGACGTTGTTCTTATCAAGGTCAAGAAGGACTTGGTCCAGAAGAAACAACAAAGCAGTATCCGTGGAGTGGTTTTTACGGAACCCTGATTGGAAGCGGTATAAAAGTGAATTTTCTGTTAAGTAGGTGTTCACAGCATTGAAGATGTGTCTTTCAAAGACTTTAGAAAGAATAGGCAAAATGCTAATAGGACGATAGTTTTGAATATCTTGCTTGTTTCCTTGATTCTTGAAAAGAGGTTTAACCTTTGCTATTTTCCATTGTGAGGGAAATGTACAAGTTTCAATACAGTGATTTATAATTTTAGCTATGGAGCATGATATTTCAGGAGCTGCAATCCTTAGAACTCTGGCACCAAGCCCATCGATTCCCGTGGCTTTGTGTGTAGGTATACTTAGAAGATAATCGTTAACCTCACTAGGAGTTATTTGCGGAATAAGATTTTCAATTTGACTGTTAGATTTGTCTGGTGGACCAGGAAGAGCATCATAATGAAGTACAGGTGTCGACTTTATGAGACGTTTATATACATCAACGAAGAAGCGGTTAAAGCGTTCAGCGATTGAATGGTCATCCTTTATCAAGTTGTTGTTTTCGTCAGCAATAGGGACGGAGTCGTCGTTATTCTTTGTATCTTTAGATAGGTCTTTAATTAAAGACCAAAGTTTCTTTGGACATTTTTGATTTTTACTGAACTGAGTTTTAAAGTACTGTTCCTTCGCATTTCTTAGTTTCCTCGTCACTTTGTTTTTAACCAGTTTAAAAGCAGACCAATCTTGCTTATTTTGTGTTCTCCTGGCCCTCTTTAGAAGATTATCGCGTTTATTTATTTCGTTGTATAGATCATTAGTGAACCATTTTGGCTGATTGATTTTCTTCACACTCTTGGACTTTAAAGGTGCGTGATTATCAAGAATGTCATTAAAGATTTTGTACCAAAATAAATTCTCTGACTTATTCGTAGAAGTCCAAATAAAAATATGTTACAAATCTACAGTCCCTACATCAATAGTCCTTAATGGATAACAGATCTAGATTTGTGACAGACTTCGGTCTTTTAAATTTACTTTCGTATATTTAAGTCAGAGTCTTAATTAGGTGCGTCGAGTCTGCGTCAAAATTTACTCAGAGCGCAACCTGATACGTTTGTTTGATTCGAATTGACAGGTTTGGTTGATTAGCTCTTCCCACTTGATTTTTTCTTAGGCCGGATATAACAAGTGGTTTTCGTCGCATTTTATAAAGAAAACGTGAACACAGAACATGAAGTCGGAACATGAAGTCGGAACATGAAGTCGGAACATGAAGTCGGAACATGAAGTCGGAACATGAAGTCGGAACATGAAGTCGGAACATGAAGTCGGAACATGAAGTCGGAACATGAAGTCGGAACATGAAGTCGGAACATGAAGTCGGAACATGGAGTCGGAACATGGAGTCGGAACATGGAGTCGGAACATGGAGTCGGAACATGGAGT
Source organism: Pocillopora verrucosa (assembly GCF_036669915.1). Lineage (NCBI taxonomy): Eukaryota > Metazoa > Cnidaria > Anthozoa > Scleractinia > Pocilloporidae > Pocillopora > Pocillopora verrucosa. The sequence continues at coordinate 17,776,197 of NC_089314.1, forward strand.
CGGAACATGGAGTCGGAACATGGAGTCGGAACATGGAGTCGGAACATGGAGTCGGAACATGGAGTCGGAGCATGGAGTCGGAGCATGGAGTCGGAACATGGAGTCGGAACATGGAGTCGGAACATGAAGTCGGAACATGAAGTCGGATCGTGAAGTCGAAACACAAAGTCGGAACATGGAGTCGGAACGTGAACTCGGAACATGTACTCGGAACGTGAACTCGGAACATGTACTCGGAACGTGAACTCCGAACGTGAACTCGATACGCGAACTCGGATCATGAACTCGGAACGTGAACTCGGAACGTGAGCTCGGAACGTGAGCTCGGAACGTGAGCTCGGAACGTGAACTCGGAACGTGAACTCGGAACGTGAACTCGGAACGTGTACTCGGAACGTGAACTCGGAACGTGAACTCGGAACGTGAACTCGGAACGTGAATTCGGATCGTGAACTCAGAACGTGAACTTATAGCGTAAGCTCATAAAATGAACTAAGAGCCCGAACCGAGAGCCCGAACCGAGAGCCCGAACCGAGAGCCCGAACCGAGAGCCCGCACCGAGAGCCCGCACCGAGAGCCCGCACCGAGAGCCCGCACCGAGAGCCCGCACCGAGAGCCCGAGCCGAGAGCCCGAGCCCTAACCGAAAGCCTGAACCGCGAGCCTGAACCGAAAGCTTGAACCGCGAGCCCGAAGCGAGAGCCCGAGCCGAGAGCCCTAACCGAAAGCCTGAACCGCGAGCCTAAACCTAGAGCCTGAACCGAGAGCCCGGACTAAGACTCGAACTGAGAGCCTGAGCAAAAACAGAGTTAAATTTGGGTCCGTTAAAATCTAGGCATAAAAAACCATAGAAGTTTACCTTCAATTGTCAAAATTGCAGCGGAATATTAGTCGTCAAACAGTTTCAAGTTCTTTGTAATCTCTCCATTTCAACAACATCTTTAGATCTGAAGGTATCTGTCAAGTAGTAAAGAAGTCTCTAAGTTGTTAAAGATGCTTAGTTTTTTGTCATTTTCACTGTTTTTTCCAATCCTAAGAGTACACGCAAAAGACTAGAACTAGAACTTCACGAGATACTAACATAACAATCTATTGAAAGAGAAGCCTAAAAGTGCAGGAGAAACGAACGTAACAATCGAATGTAAGGCAGCCCTTAAAATGTGCGAGACACTAAGGTAAATTTCGAGGGAGAAGCATAAAATGCGCGGAGATGCTTCCATAACAATGTTATAAAATAAAATCCTTAAAATGCCCGAGATACCAACATTACAAGCCTAAAAGCGCGCGAGATATGAACGTAACAAATAAAAGAAAGAAAAACTTCAGATACCAACTTAACAGTCATTAAAAAGAGAGGCCTGAATGTGTGCGAGATACTAACGTTACAATCGATTGAAAAAGAACCCTGAAAGTGCGCGAGATACTAACGTAGCAATCCAATCTAAGACAATCATAAATATGCGCGAGACACTAAACTTTCGTAACTTTCGAATGAAAGAGTATCCCAAAAGTGGGCAAAAGACTGACCTAAAACTCAACAGTGCAAAAAATTCCCGAAAGATTAACGTAACAAGTAAATAAAAGAGAATTCTAAAGGTGCACAAGATACCAACGCAACATTCAAATGATACATAATCTTTGAAGGGCACAAGATACTATTCTAACAATCCTTTGAAAGATAATCCTAAGGTTTAAATCCAATAAAAGAGAATCCTAAACGTGCGCGAGATACTAAAATGCGCGTGATAGTAACGTAACAATCCAACGAAGGAGAATTCTTAAAGTGCGCGAGGTACTAACATAACAATCCAAAGAAAGAATTCCTAAAGGTTTTCAAGATAGCAACGTGGCAATCGATTGAAAGAAAAGCCTTAGGGTGTTCGTGATACTAACGTAGCAATTGAAAGAAAGAGAAACTTAAAAGTGCCTATGACAACAACAAGAATCGATAATAAGAGGCCTAAATGTGTGTGAGATACTAACGTAGCAATCAAATCTAAGACAAGGCTAAAAATGTGCGCGACAATAACGTAACTTTCTAATGGCAGGGTATCCTGAAAGTGGGCAAGACACTTACTTAACAATCAATTAAAAAATAATCCTAAAAATGGCGAGAAACTGAAGTATTTATCGAATGAAAGATAAATTCCTCAAAAAGTACCAGGTACTAACGTCACAAAACAATAAAAGACAATAGCAAAAGGCTAACACAACAAGTGAATAAAAGAGAATCCTTGAAGTCCACAAGAAACTAACGCAAAAATCGAATGAAGGAGAGTCTTTAAATGGCGCCACATACTAAGTTAAACGTAACAATCCAATACAATAGAATTCTGTAAGTGCGCCACATACTAACGTTACAATCCAGCGAAAGACAATCCTTAAAATGTGCGAGACCCTAACTCATAACTTTTGAAAGAAGGAGTATCCTGAAAGTGGGAAAAACTCTAACCTAACAATCAATAAAAAGTAATCCTAAAAGTACACGAAAAGCTAACATATTAATCGAATAAAGGAAAATTCTATAAAGCGCGCCCAATACTAACCTAATAAACCTATGAAAACAAAGATCCAAAAGCGTGCAAGATATTAACGTAACAATCCAATGAAGGAGAATCCTGTAAGTGCGCGAGATACTTAGTTATCAAATTAAAGAGAATCTTAGAAGTACACATAATGTTAACGCAACAATCCAACGAAACTGAGATAATCCTTAAAAGTGCGTGAGATGCTAACGTAATAATCCAATAAAACAGAATCCTAAAAGTACACAAGATAGTGACGTAACTTCCGAATGAGGGAGAATCCCGAAAGTGTGCAAAACACTAACCTAACAATTGACTTAAAGATAATCCTAAAAGCGCGCGAGTAACTGACGTATTAATCGAACGAAAGAAAATTCTTTAAAGTGCGCCAGGTACCAATGTAACAATCCTGTGAAAGATAATCTTAAAAGAGTGCTAGATACTAACGTTATAATCCAATGAGAGGGATATTAAAAGAGCGCGAAACACGGATCAACAGTCCAATGAGAGAAAATTGCAAATTCCAAGGCCTTTGCGCAAACACGAGTATTCCAATTAGATTGATAAATCTCAACAGTATTTATCTCTAGAGTTCTCTTAAAACTTAAACTTAAAATTAATTATAACTCATAGAGATATTCCCTACTAATAAATGTCAGCCGTCAGAGACCCCGAAATTGAGAGCTTGGGCTCTCAATTTTAGGGTCAAAGTCAAAGAGGTCAAAGTCTAAAACCTCAGTTCAGCGAACTGAGGTCCCAGACTTTGAACATGCACTGCGAGCCTGAACTGAGAACATGAATTGCGAGCATAAACTCAAAACATGAAAATTACCTTCATTATCAATGAGCTATGAATTTAGCAATAATTGATTGTGTTAGCATGTTTTATCGAGATACGAAGCACGAAACTAGGGTTTTTTTAATTTCGAAGCATTGTCCTTGATTCACGAAGAAAGAGGGAAATACTTAACACGAGCACTCAAAGGAAAAGCGAAAACATTGAACGATAAGTAGGCAAGAACGGGGAACAAAACTTACCACTACAAAATGACGCGGAAACCTGATCTCATCACTGCAACGACGCGGAAAACGAAACTTGCAAAGTAACGAGCAGATAAACTGTTTAAAGGAGCCGGATTTGCATATAGCGCGAAATAAAAGCGTGCAAAATTCAAATCACTGACGTGTGGAGTTATGTAAAAAACAAAATTTCAATGAAAAGGTGACCTTATATGGCATTTGTTTACAGCAAATTCTGGTCCCTTCACGTGTCACTAATTTGGATTTCCATGATAAAATTGACACATGAGATTTGACATACCTGCATACTGATTCGCAAATGTTTCGAGTATACCACGAAGAAGCCCTAGTCGCGGTAAAAAAATTAGATGAAAATGAAATAAATTTGGAAACCTGTGAAAACCACGCAAGAGAAGTAAGATGGGGAATGGCTAACACTATGCAACGTTTTATTAAGTTCAAATTTAAAAGGTATTTATTGACTCATGAAAGTGGATTTTGAGGTCTTCCAAATGTCCAGATTTAGATGAGCCGTATATAAATTAAAATTAAGTTGAAATCAGAACTTCTTGAGTTCAATTAGTTTTAATCAATGACACTCAGCCAGTTTGGATTAAAACGCTTTGTTTCGAAGGCGCGCTAAAAAAGGGGATAAATTCCATTCGCTTATTTGGAATTCAGCGGGTACTCATAATGGCGGACAAAGTGAGGCACAATGGTAATCGCGATCAAAGAGCTGTTCTGATGGCACTCGAGTGAATTCTACTAAAATAAAACCAATGAAATTAATAAATGATAAGTAAAATGAATAGGAACCTTAAAGAGAACTGGTCGAAATTCTGCCCTCAAACGAGTCCAAGGTTGTCGAATTCGATCAGCGCACCATTTTGATGCCTTGCGCAAATAGGCCTTCTGAGCCTTCAGTCTTTTTTAGCGGTTTTTCACTTAATTCATGCGCGAGTTGAATACAGAGCGTGCGAAGAGCGCGGTTTATTTGTTCACGATAGTCGACACCTGGCCGCCTGTTTTGGGTCGAGCCTCCCTTGTATTAAAGTGCTCTCAAAATAAAATTTCTCTGGCTGTGAAAAATTTACGAATTCAACTAAATTCCATAGTTGGAAGTCGATATCAAAACGTCGTTAACACAGAATGAAAGGGTCCCCTGAAGCTCTCCTTCGGTATTTTGAATTGGTGAAGCCGTCAGCGTTTGGTGATTCTCCGTCTAAAGCACTATTTAAAAAGCCTCCTGATCAGCCTGGAGTGCACCCACCAATGAATTCCGTACAAATTGAATTACCAAACAGCGGAGACCTCGGAAAAAGCAGATCTACGTAGGTGCATCACTCGACGACCCTTGTTTTGCTTACACTGAAGAATCATTGAAAGCCCTGGTGGAATTCTGGTGAACTTGTGTTGTTGGACGAACTCAACTCCGCCTCATGTGATGCCCTACTGAAACCAAACCAAGCAATGAGGATGAAGTTGGTATAGGTACAGAATGGATAGCAGTAACAGTTGTCAGTTTTTATCGAATTAATACAGAAAATAATCTACTGACCAAGTATTAATCAGTTTCCTTTAATTTCTTAGTCTCTATATTTCCATTACAAAACAAAAACTGTACGTAAAAGACATTAACAAGGGGAGTTTGAACGTTTGAGTGCCGTATCTACCGTGAAATTTCATTCTTGAAGTTCGGCAACTTAATCTTTGTAAATGCTCAAAAAGAGTTGTTAGATCGATCGGTACTTTAAATGCTTTCCTCGAAGTTGCCATTTTTATGTTTTCACACGTAATAAAAAAAAAATCAGGCGTCATAACACAGGATTTCGGTCGGCGTGTTTGCATGTAATAATAGTTCTAGGTAGTTTAGCGCTTTCTTATTAAGCTTTCAGATCAAAGGTTGAATTAATTAAACGTTGTTTATGATAATATGTCTATATATATAATTTGTCTAGATATAAATGTCTCGCTAGTAATTGAACTATTCAACGGGATCTTGAACGTTTGGGAATCATGTCGTATTTACAGTGAAATTTCATTCATGTTATCGAAGGTGTGGTAACGGAATCTATGTAAATTATATTGTTTATTATTATTGTTTAAATATTGTTCGATCGCTTGATACCTTCTGTGCTTTCTCATAATTTGCAATTTTTATGTTTTTACATGTACATAAGATAAAAAATTTTGGTGTTAATAAGCACGAGTGAATTTTTCAAAGACAACAAAATTGAACGAGCCCGTAGGGAACGTACGATTTTTAGTTTTTGAAGAATAAACAAGTGTTCATTACACCAAATTGCAAGCTATATCATGTAAGTACTTGTTTAAAATGTGCATGCAAAAACACAACAGAAAGTTAAGACAGACGAAATTTGGATTTGCACTCGCGTTAAAACTTTGCGCTCGTGTTACATAAGAATAGACTTGTTTACAGCCCATAAGGAGGTATGCATTAGGAATGGTAGGCCTTAGGATTACCAGCAAATACAGAATTGTCTTTGTTAGTGCTCTTTGCTTTGTTTCTTCTCCGCGTTCTCTTGTAGCATTTATTAATAAGTCTTATTTTTTTGTTTTTCCTTTGTTTCATACGTTAGCTGTTGTTTTGCATTTTGTATATTTTGGCTTTGTTGATTATTTTTAGTTTGTATTGTTTGCGTCGGTTGATGACAAGTTTAGAGCAGTGTGATACAGTCAAAATAGTTTTTTTTTATCACTTTTCTTTGACCAATTTGCTTTGTTTCGCTTTGTGTTTTGAATCAATTCGTTTTCGTTTCGCCTTCTCAATGAAATCAATGAAGCACGAAGACATTACTAGGATGGTTCTCATTAGTTTAATGCTTTCCCACTACGCTTTCGGATGATACTTATGTTGAATACATATGTGTCGCTTGTGATTTTTAAATCAAATTGATACATTCAAACATTCAAGGTCCAGATAAACTGTTAAAATAGTTTAACGGGTCCTTGAATGTTTGGAAATTATGTTCATTATGTTAATTATGCTAATTGTGTTTTTTGTGAGGACATACCAGTACATTTTTACTATCATTGATAAAATATATTTTCAAAATTAATAATATTGTTAATATTGAAAGATGATGTTAATCAGTGAATGACACAGGCATACTGGGAGAAAACATTTATTAAGAAATATTCTTCATATTATTGAAAGCACTCATGGACTGTTGGGGGACAGATCTGGAAAAATCAGATGTAGTTGTGCCACATAAACATACCCGTGCAATATGAAGAGGAGCACACATGAAATAAACATTTTTCCAACAGCACTCGAGCAAGTCTTTAAATTCTTCATGAAGACTATTAATTTTGAAGTAGTTCTCGAAGTCACCAATTTTGAAAACTACCAGTTTTAACTGAAACTCTCACTTCACTCATTGCCTTGTTCCAAACTGTGCTCTGCTAATAAAACCCCAACAGTTTTTGAGAGCCGCTCCCTTCATGCTGATAACTTCCATGAATATTTGCAAATGTAGGCGACGTCGCCATGACTGGCTTTAATCCAACAGCAAATGACTATGATTAGTACAAATGGAATCCATCACAGCATTAGAAATCATGCAAACTTTAGGCTCAGGTCTGGCGAATTGTGGTATCAGATCCACATACCTGTTCAAGTAGGCAAACCGCTTGAGAAATATGCAAACTGATGCCTCAGTTATGTCCACGTTGACGCCGTTATAGCAAACAATCCGGCCTGGAAGGCTCAACTTGAACTTCAGTAAGTTCGTAAAGATCGCTTGTGTGAAACCTAAACTCGGTCTTGCATTCGTCTTCTGTCACCAGGTCCACATGGAATCGTTCGCAGCTTCAATATCATAATTTTTGGGAGAATTAACGTCATAGAGAAGCAAGCATTCTGTAGAATACTTTCTCTTACTTTTGGCATGGTAGCTATCAGTAAGAGAGAAATCCGCAAGAAACTAAACATTCAAAGGTTCACAATTGCCGGAATAGAGTACTCGCAGTTTCCAAGATCTTTTGGCACTGTAAACTATTGGCGGGAATGCCGACGGCAACCGACGACCTCGACCCAGTCCCTTTACGTCGCCGTTGCCTTTACCGTCGTCATATCATAAGGTATCTATTAGTTATGGTTTACGCGTCAGCGAGCCGCGACACAATTTATTACGCCTGTCAGAGGAAACAATTTTAAACAATGGAATGACAAAAAAAGAACAATAGTTTAAATATTGTAGTGCTAGATGAAATAAATCAAAGAAAGACAAAGAATCCTAAATGATCTAGCCGAGGCATTCCTCCGTGATCTCTCTATTTCGATCGTTTCGCTGTTGTTGACTGTTAAAGTGCTTATGACACGAATTTTTTTTTTGCATTTTCTGGTTGATAGCTGTATTCAAAATTAGAAATAATCGAGCGCCCAACGAGTTCTCCCTAACCATTTTTTTTTGCAAATTGAAAGTACGATTTGGCGGCCAAAAAGTGTCCTCATTAAGCGCGCTGCAAAAACGATCATTTTACAAAGCTGTGACGTAGAAAACTGTGAATATACGTCGTCAATTTTAATGGAGAAAGGAGAAATCTTGAAGAAAGGACGCACGTATTGCGTTGTCGGAGCGCGAAATGATGTTAGCTGCAAGAATAATACACATATACCAGGTATTTCTATTCACTACTTTTTAAAGGATGTAGCTGTATGGCCAAAATGGACGGACGCGTTTCGATCGTCGACATCGAGGAGATTTGACTCTTCAATGTAGTTGGCCTTATTCTCCGTACCGGCTACGAAGACGGCTGTTACAAACACATACCTCGAGCCAAATAAGGCGAAGATAGCTAATGAATTTAGCTAAATAGAATGCTGATGAATGGGCCTGTTCCCACACCGTACACGATTGTTCAACATTCTTTTCAGATGACGTTTCGCAAGCGAAGAATGGTGTACTCCTAATTGTTTATTTTACGCGCTTCGGAAATACTTATACTCTTTGTCTTTCCACATGACTACATTTGCCCTTTTCTTATCATGTAAAAATCTTACAATAGTTGTTTCCACCATATTTTAAAAAACAGAAACAAATCATTTGTAATAAAGTTCAAGCCCTTTCCTGAGCTGACCGATATCCCGTTGTCTGAACAGTGCGAAACCTCTAGCTGATACTGGAATAAACACAAGCTCGAAGGGCAAGTGTTTTGTCCTAACCTAGGCTTCTCAAAATTCATTCCACGAGCCATCAATCCCCCGCTCTGCCTTCAAGAAACTAAAAGTAGTAAGGCCATTATAATAACAGCATTGCAACGAGTAAAACACAAATATCATTGAGTTAGATGGTAGCGAATCCAAGTGCTGTGTGAAAGTCGATCGATGCATACAACATATTCATTTACGACACTGATGTCAGTTATTTGAGAATAAGCGAAATGGGTCATATGGCGGCGCTGCACTCAAACTAAGGAAGTTTTCCTTTATCAAAATTTTCCATAGAAAACAAAACACAGACGCAACAAACTGAACATTTACTGACGGGAATTTTTTGTTCTAATCTTGACCCAAACACCGCAGGCGAGAAACTTTCTTTGTCAGTCTTCCTCGTCGGAAATCTTTGCTTGTTGCACATGGTTCTCCTTCGTAAGGATGAACCGTACTCGGAACTTCCATTTCTTCTTTACTGCTTGAGCACAATGTATCACAACTCTCGGTAGAGCTTACTGGAGGTAGGTATACATCGCTATCGGACGTTATTTCAAAAGTATTTCAACGCTGACTAGTACAAAATTAAAAGAGATGTCAGATATTTTTGTCAACTGAGAGTTTTCACAGCTTTCTACGTCATTACCAGCTAATTCGTTACCAGTCCACGATACACTTAAAAGATAAAAACGTGAGCGCTTTAGGGCCCGAAAAGAGAGAGTTTTAAGTTTTTTAAACTTTTCTGCTACCGGAATTGATTTGTACATATGATAATCTAAATATTCACGCGAAAATAAATTTCGTGTCATACGTGCACTTTAATCTTGCAACCTCGAGGTTCTTCAAGTGACGAAACTTGTACTGGCACTCGACAATGTCGAGGACACTGAGGTTGTTGGAGTGCTTACACTTGTTGACGCTGAAGACACACTGTTGCTAATTGACGTTGAGATGCAAGTGCTGGTACTAGAATATGTCGAGAAAACTGAGGTTGTTGGAGTACTGACTTGTTGGTGTTGACTTGGTGGTACTGGTGTTTACTTGGTGGTACTTGTGTTGACTGACGTTAAGGCATCTGTTGACTTACTTGAACTGAATGAAGTCGATATTTAAATAAATGTAGAAGTGAACGTAGCACACTCGAGCACACTGACGTTGAAGAACTTGCGCTGGTACTTGACAATGTCCTAGAAATTGATGTTGTCGGTGTGCTCACATTAGTTGACTTTGAGGTAGACACACTAGTGGGGATATTGACGTTGAGGTACTTGTGCCGGCACTTGAATATGTCGAGAATACTGTTGTTGTTTGTGAACTGACACTTGCAGGTGTTGGCGTGGAGGTGCTTGTGCTAACAGAAGGTGAAACAGAGATTGAGGTCGATTTCGACTTGCTTTTTGACGTTGCGGTAGAAACACCGGTAAATACTGAAGTTGAATAACTTTCGCTGCCACCGGAATATGTCTTTGAAACTGATTTTGTCGGTGTGCTCACACTTGAAAAGGTTAAAAGAGCCACACTAGAGGATATTGATGTTGGGGTACCTGTGCTAGTACTAGAGACAAGCATGTTGAAGTACATGTACTTGCACTTGAAAATGTAGCAGAGACTGACGTTGTTGGTGCACTCACACTAGTTGAGGTGGAAGTTGACACACTAGCAGATACTGTTACAAGTGCTTACACAAGTTTAGATCGATGTAGACACACTTTTGGATACCGATGTTCAAGTACTCGAACTGGCACTGGAAGATTTTGAGTAAATCGTATTATTAGTGCCCTGACGCTCTTTGAGGTTGAGGTGGATGTGCTGCTACTCACTAATGTGGGCACACCCGTCGACTTGCTTGAACATAAAGATGGTGATTGTGATGCTGATGTAGGCGTGCTTGGGGTAAAGAAATTTTAAAAATTAAAAGGAAATTAAATTGCATTATTGAAGTCAACACATATTAATTATGGGGTTTTATCTGCAATGAGCTTATAAAACTGATTTCGAGCAGCATTTTTAACCTAAACTGACTGTAAGATCTATCTTGAGTCGCCCTTTAGTGGCAGTAGAAAGTATTTCGTTTGAGGGAAAACAATTACTTTTTTTTACGCCAAGAAAGCACCGGTAAATTGCCCCTTTCAACTACCATTACAAAAGTATATGGATACATCCCACGCTAGTCCTGATTCCTACGTATCGAGTTACGTTCGTTGGCAGCAATCCGGCCAGAGAAGAATTTTAGAAAACACCATTGTCAAGAATTTTAAGGATTTTAAGCATCTTTCATGCTTTCCAAACTTCCAGAAACACACCTTGTGCTGATGAAGTAGATGCATTCGAACTTAAGCTTGTCCTCAGTAATCGAGATTTACGTTGAAACACTGAAAGAAACAGACAGTGGGAATATCTTAACACTAAGCCTCGTCCTGCTCAATACTGAACAGCCTTAAACATCCATCAAAAGAATTCCGGAGTTAAATGTAGAAAGAAAATGCTTCCCGAGCCTAAAATGGTAAAAGCTCCTGGCTTTTTTTTAATACTCTATGGTGTACCCATTCTGAACCATTCCCCTTAAGGAGAAGGATTTCTCAACTAAAACTAGAACAACTGAAATTATATTAATTAAATTTTCGTAACGTTAAGAGGTGTGCAGACCTAGGGAGAAGTTGGCTTACAAATAAAGCCAATTAAGCCCAGATAAAGACAACAAAAAATTGTGCTGTGACGGTAGAAATCGTGAAAGATCGGTTTGGAAATTAATTCTAACAAGTAAGCTGGCTACTGCCAAAAAAATAGAGGAATTAAAAGACGGGTGAAAAGATGAATTAGGTATTTTATGAGGAAAAAAGTGCACTGCTTAGATTGATATATTATAGGCAAATCCAGTTTCGTGACCCAAGCTGGCCCAGTACACGAACCTTAACGCAATGAACCGAGATATGGGTTGTTATGCAATGGTAGCAAGCGTTTTTGTTGTAATCAATGCATGTGCCGACATCTCACCTTGACATCGAAGTTTCGCCTCGCCCATTGTGGTCCAACGTGACAGAGAAAATCAAACCAAGCAAGTCACGTGTATTCGGTTCACTTAATACTCAATTTTATTGCAACCCTTAAACCAGAGTTACCTTAAATGCCATATATCTTAATTGGTACGCCTACTCTATGGAAGTAAATCAAGTTCATTTCATCCAAAACGTTTTTACTCAATGGCCTAAGCGCCACTAAACAAAGCTGAGAAACTTTTTCAATAGGTTCCCTGAGAACTTCTTTGAATAGTATCATACCGACGACGATCGTTCTAGCCACTTCCCCTTCATTCGCTTTACAGCAGCTTGAAATCTTAATAGAGTTATAATTACTTTTTTCTATTTACTTTTCACGCTGGTAATCTTATGAACGTTATGTTTTCGGAATTTTATAGAACACATGTGACTCCTGCTGTGGGAGTAATCTATTTCTGGATGAGGTCTCTGTCGGCTTGCGTCACGCTGCGAATTTCGCTTGCAGGTTGTTCCTGAAATAGCTGTCAGCTCAAGTGTCATGGGAAAAAAGTGGAGGAAAAAAACGCGTCTCTGATTGGGCAGAATTTATTTGGTTAGTCACGAAGAATGCCATAGTCAACTCCCGAAAGTTTTCACCCCGGTCGACGTAGAAGGTGGGGTCGTTGATGATTTCGAAACGTAACTACCGCTAATGATTTATCATGTGAACATCATAAATCGAGATCTCCGTTCAGCGAATGATACTCCACTCTCTAGTGTTACAAAGCTTAGGCCAAGACTTAAACTAAGGGATGTTGATGGGTCTCCCTCAAAACAAAGAAAAAATATGACTACTCACAGAGGAGAGTCGCGTTACATATCACCCACAAAAATGGTTCGACAGTATTTTGGCAGAATTGACCACTTGACGTAAAATGTCGTCTTAGAATCGCCAAAATATTAGGTATCTGTCTTCTCGATAAACATTTGCCATACTCTCAACGTGTGGCTTAATAATACCTCCCAACTAGTATCTGGGAGGCCTGGGTTCGAATCCTGTCGAAGCCCGAATTTTTTCAGGCTTCTTTCCTGAAATTGCTCAAATTGTAGCTCACTTGCAAGGATCCTGGCTTTATTTTTTTCACTCTTTAGTTTTGGCATTAAAGAGTATTTCCCTCAAAGGATAAAGGTAGGTTTTTTTTAAGTAAAACTCAGAGCTATCAGAATTCTAAAATGCTATTTGCGTAATGTTTAGACTTGTGCAGAATTTTGCTCACAAATAAGGTCAACCCCAGACATAGCAACATAAACTATCATGTGAGGGTTGGGAAAATTAATTCTAGCAAGAAAGTTGGTTGCTGCCGGAAACATGGAGGAATTAAAAAAATGAGTCGGAAAGTTAATTAGTGTTTCGCGAAAGGAAAAATGTTTTCACCATCACACACGTAAACGAAAGGGAGTATAAGTTTAATATTTTATCAAACAACTTCGAGGGGTTCTTTGCATTCTCATCTTTTTCAGTCGATATTTATCTGTGTGGATTGTGGAGATGTCAGTCTAATAAAAAGTCTGAGGCGTATCTACATGCTCCGGCAAAAATATCGCACGAGTGTCCGCAAAAGGGGATTTAGACTTACTAGTTCCTGCTACAATAATTTTCTTTTTTCTTTTCTAAATAATCTTTAACGACTAATTAAAGCTCTCTAAGCGTTTTGTGAATTACTAGAAAATGTTTGATCTGACGTTAGATTGCCGGAACGAATTCTAGTGCGGGGGCACACTCGCGTCTCAGTGTTAGTTAATTGTGCACGCTGCATGGTTACTGATTGTGCGCGACGACGATCTTCCATGAGACAATGACGACTTCGTGGGTAAGAGAACTTCAGAGCACTTTTGAGGTCATGAACCTGGTAACTTAATCGTACATATACCCGTGAAAGAGCGCCGTGAGTTTGAAAGAACACGGCACCAAAGAGATCCTAATAATTGTGATTTAGTAGTTTTCATCGGAGTTGTGCACGCTTTTGGCATCTTTCGGAATTTGTCGAAGGTGCTTTCGTTCCCAGAAGGCAAATTTCTCAGAACTTGCTATGCAAAGAGCACAGACGATTTCGGTTATCTTTAAATTCACCCAAATACTGAATAAAATTGCAATAAAGCGCATAACAAAGACCTATTGAAACAATTCAAGGAACTGTTCCACTGTATGCATGTAAATAAACTTGAAATCGCACATATCTTTGCAGGAAGTCATATCAGGACGTGTGGAATGTACGATGTTGGATTTTATGGGCTTAACTGCAAAATACCAAATACAAATTATCATGCGTGGGCTTTTAAGAGGCCTTCTGGCAGCTCTCTGAATCAACAGACTTAACTCGATAACTCTACTGACACTACTTAGATATAATCTTTTAATTCAGTCTCGACTTTTTATCTTCAGAGAGTTCTGAGTGCAAAACAATTGAGACCAGTGTGTGTGGCAAGGTTCGAACAAGCTGCACGCGAGCGGAAGTCTGACGCTTCTTGATCAAAATAATCAATAATATCGCCGACAACACTGGTTTCTCCATCCTTGATTGCATAAAATTATTAGATGCGGTGATTTATTGTTCGGATAATTTAAGCAATAAATAGACTTTCCGATTAGACAGATACGAAGCCATTTTGGAAATAACCAAGCTCAAATCATCGGTCGCGAGCTTTCGAACAAGCTCGCTTTGTTGAGAAAACATCGCTCCTGCAGAGATGCGAGACTTACGAGCGGATAAGATTTATCAACTGCTGTTTCTAGGATCCTATGAAAACAATTTTTCCGAAGCGTAAACATTTGTGGCTGGCTGTCAAGCCAAAACTTGACACTGCACTTGGCATCGTTGCCAAATTGTAAATATTGCACAAGAAAATGGCGAGGTTATCTCGCAATACTCCCAGATATAACCCGCTTATCAGATGCAGCCGTGGCTAATCACATGGCTAAAGCGTGCCGGTAGCTTTACTAAAAGTAACCTTTCACCGCCAGGCTTATATTTGCTTTACTAAACAATCCCTCGACCAATCATTTCAATCCAACCAACATTACAATGCAACCATTAATAATTTCATTGTGCTCAATACAAATGTTCTTGGGACAAAAAAGTTTTACTAGTCAAAATCGGTACCCCATCAACGTAATTCTGAAAGCTTACTTCGGTGCACCACACAATCACCCTGGGGCAACGCTCAATTTTCCCAGCAAGAGCAAGGAAAAAATAGCATCTATTGTGGAAAGTGATATACGGAAATAGATTTTCGTTAAATAAAGAACTGAAGGTCAACAATGACTCTTTGTCAAAAGGTCACCTTCCAATTTTGGAGTAGCATAATGAGCTTTCTGGAGCTAACCGTTCCGAATACTACACGCAAGTTAACGATCCGATTAACACCTTTTTCGCTAAGTTAAATTCAATTAACGTCATCTTAAGTTGCTGCATCAGAGATACGCAGGAAAATTGTGCTGGGAAGAGAGTTTTCTGTACGATTTAAACAACACAGCAGCCACGTGAACATATTAAAACATTCTCTGAAACACTGAGAGCACTCGATCAAAACGCGACTAATGAATTATTGTCTTAATTAACACGACTAGAATGGCGTGATGATCGCCGATAAATAGATAAGGTTCAATGGGGTGTAAACAATTTGTTCGCATATTTATACATCATTCTTTCCCTCTCAAGACCATTTGAACCTTGATCGCATCTGTGCGCAGAGCGGAGAAGAGAAGACCAGCTCTTGCAGAACTCGAGACCACTATGAGTTTTTCGTTTGATGATTTCCTTTCAGCTGGGCAGATTTTGCTCTTATGTTGTGTAGTCTGCGTTTTCCTAACAGGAAAAGCAATATGGCAAAATTCTTTTTCCAAGTTGCCCCCAGGTCCTTGGGGCATGCCAGTTATAGGTGAGTTTAACATTCCTAAGTCAAAAAAATTTATTTGGCTAGGTTCTTTAACTGTTCATCTTTATCGCTAAACTATGACTCTCTAGCCTTGACACTCGTTTTTAACAGCTGCCAAATTGTTTTGACGTCGGAAGTCAAATAAAGTAAAATTTTCAGTAACTAAGGTTAACTTTTAAGAGAGCCTGCACGTGTTTATCTTGAAAAATAATTATGCAATTTTGTCGATTTAACTCTTTGCAAGATCTTCAGGAGTTATGTAACGCCTCTTACTTGGCCTCTCAGTACCGGTACAGTACGCTAGTGCGTGAGCA
The DNA here is from genome assembly GCF_036669915.1 of Pocillopora verrucosa. Classification (NCBI taxonomy): domain Eukaryota; kingdom Metazoa; phylum Cnidaria; class Anthozoa; order Scleractinia; family Pocilloporidae; genus Pocillopora; species Pocillopora verrucosa. The sequence goes on from NC_089314.1 coordinate 17,792,141, forward strand.
CTTTCTTCTGTTTAATAAGACTATGTAGCTAAGACTTTCTATGAAATCGCCTTTATTCAGCAAATCAGATTTTGGTGACTGCGGACAATAAAAGAAATGCAAAGAATGGAAATTCTTCGGAGTTACATTTTCTTTGCTGCGAAGGAGCAATAACTATTTCTCCGTGAGAAAGACTCTTTGTTCTAAGAGTCAACCAAGAAACTGCATTAATGAATAGGTAATTAGAGAGAGTGCCCCTTGCATGACAAGAGCGTCCGAACGTCGTGAATATTGCGTGTTCGTGGCCGATAGTGACGGAACTTTGTTTATTTTAAGTGTTTTTTTTTCAAATAAAAGCACAAATTACGCCTGAAGATTCCAACGCGACTCAGGCTAGCACAGAAGACCGTATACTTCTCCGGTCAACTAAATCTTTGTTCACTAATCTACAGAAACCTTTTCGAACAAAACCAAACAATTAAAACCTGATTTGAAATAAAGTCACTTTGGTAAAAATACTCATGATAACGCCCTTTGCGGAAAATGTCGGGCCATTAAAAGTTCTTTCAATTTGGTCTTTCGAAATATAGTTTGCTTATTCGCGAAACTCAAGAAAGTAAAGGATATTACAATAGAGCTTATTGGCGTAACGGATGAAGGAAAAGAAAAAGAACTTGTGGCTGTCATTGAGCCTTTCGAAAATCATCAACTTCAAGTAGAAAAACCAATTTTAAAAGCGTTTTTTAGCAACCAGAGAATTTTTACATTGTCTGATCTTTCTGTAGCTCTGTGTAAACAAATTTGGACTTTGACACTGAAGCACACCCTGGGATTAGCAAAGGCAAAAGCCACTGTTTAGTACTTGGAACAAATTACGTTAACGCTATTCATTCTTACAAAAAAAAAACATTTTGAAACTAAATTATCCGGTTAAGGCGTGATTCAACTTGGAAAACAACAAAAAAATTCAGTTAACCAAAGCGAGATTTTCGGTCGATGGAGATTTTGCCGTCACTGTAACACGGGCAAACATCATCCAGGCCACGTGCTAGGCACAACCCAGAGAACAAATGCGGACGTGAGCTATTCTCTAAATAAGCAGTACCTATTATTTGAAAATCTCGCCTGTTTTCAAAAGAAAATTACAGCACACTATTTCTTATGCATAGCCTCATTACTGAGAGAATGTATCGTGCTATTAGCCTACGTCTGAGTCAGCTCCTTTGAAACGTTTCCGTAAGACATTCATCCCGTCACTTAGTGTCAATAAGGGTAGACAGATGAGTCATTCCGTATTCATACGTAAGCGGCTGAGACGTGCTCGAACTTTTATCTTTTCAAAGGCAGTATTTTAAACAATGGTTGACAGGAGTGTTTCATGACTAAAGCCTAGAGATTATTGATATGGCTTAGTAATATTACGTTGATTTGTCTTTACAAATGAGTAAACTAGGATACAAAGACCAAAAGATAATCGGTAGATTAAAGGTCTCGAAGTCCAACTACCCTAATGAAGCTTTCACGGTCATTTCAGTTCCTTTCTTATATCTGCCCTTGTAAGTTGATGCAACGAAGTTAGGTCATGGTTACTTTTCAAAAATTGACATGCAGCTCCTCAGTCTACGATGGAACTGAATAAAATTATTTCGACAGTATTCTAGAGACGTAATTCTCATAAAATAACTTGAAAAAAATCTCTTAAGACTGATCACCACCCGGATTTTACCACTCCACATGATATTAGTGACAGTTTAACCTGTTTAACCACCATCAAACAGCAAAATGTTGATCGAAGATATGTTATGTTAGTTTAGCTTGGTTCAACAAAGATGTAACTTCTCAGAAGCAGACCTGACGTTTCTAAGATTTCAAAAAATTGTATTCCTTATTAAAAGTTTTCTTTCTTTTGACCCAGTTTTAATGCATTGTTTGTGATGACATTTTTGGTCAGACCTAGAAGAATGCATAACGAACTCTTTTGGAATAGTTTTCGACTTAGGATTGGGTTATCGACAAGATGGTTCATTTCATAGATACGGCTGTTAATCTTCATCAAAATGTCCACCGAAATAAAAAATTATATTTTACTTAGCTCAGAAAGCCTGTAATAACAACTAAATGACTTGAGTTCAAAAATGTAAATCTAGTTTGAAGTCAGATTTTAAAGTCTGCTCTTTTAATGAATTGTTAATTTTTCCGAATGTTACAATAGGTGCTTGTTTCCGTTTGGGAAAAAATCCCCATATTGAGTTCACCAAGATGGCGCAGCAATACGGGGACGTGTTCAGTCTGATGCTTGGGAATCGCCTGGTGGTGGTGCTAAATGGACTCGATACAATTCAAGAGGCCCTTGTAAAGCATTCCACAGCCTTTGCTGGGAGACCACAGCTCCACACTTTTAAACTTGGCAATCGTGAGGGCACCAGTCTCACCCTGAGTGATTACACTCCACAGTGGCGTCTAACCCGTAAGATCAGCGTCTCTGTGATCCAGAATTTTGCAAAGAATACAGAAAACTTACAAGAAAACCTGCTACAGGAATGTCAACGCTTGATTTACTTCCTTAAACAACAGAAAGATAAACCCGTTGACGCCCTCATAGCTTTGAAGTTCGCAACAGGCAATATCATTCTTAATGCACTCTTCGGAGTTAAGTTTTCATACGACAATGAAGCCCTTCGAAAAATACTTAGCATCTCTGACCGCTACGGAAAAGCTATATCTGGCAGCGCCATCGTTGATTTCTTTCCATTCTTGAAGTACTTCCCGAACAAGGCACTCTCCGATCTCGTATCCTTAATGACGGAAACCTTGGATCTCCTTGGTAAGATGTTTATGAAGAACAAAGAGACCTACACCGATGGGCACGTTCGCAACATCGCCGACAGTTTCATCGATACGGTCGAGAAAGAAACAATGAAAGACAAAGAGAACAGTTCGAGTAGTCAGAACACACTTAACATGGCTCCCCTACTCAGTGATGAGCAGATTGTCCAGGGCATGGCAGATCTCTTCGGCGGCGGGTTCGAAACGTCGTCAACAACTCTTAACTGGGCCCTAGCGTACCTGATCAAGTATCCCGACATCCAGCGCCGACTCCAAGACGAACTAGACCGAGTGGTTGGAAGAGAACGCCTTCCTGTTCTTGAAGACTTGGCCTCACTTCCCCTCCTCCAAGCTACAATCTACGAACTTATGAGGATAACATGCCTTGCTCCTCTTTCAGTGCCCCGTTCAACGACCACTGAGACGAAATTTCGCGACTTCGTCATCCCAAAAGACACGATGGTCTTTGTTAACTTGTGGTCCGTGCACCGTGATTCAGAAATCTGGAAAGACCGCATGTTTTTAATCCATGGCGCTTCCTGAACGGTGCTGGAGAGCTGATCGATCCAAAGTCCTTTGGAGGCTTCCTACCATTCTCTGCTGGTCGTCGAAAATGTCCTGGTGAGCCTCTAGCCACGAAAACAATCCCTGTTTTCCTTGCAACGCTAATTCATCACTTCCGATTTTCACAGGAAGGTTTGCCGGAAGAGTGTCAAGGCATTAATCTTGAGGGCAATTGTGCTCTCACCCTAACGCCAGACAAGTTTTACGTACGTATCGAGGAGCGAATGTAAATAAACTCTATAATCGAAGGAACTACGATTTAACTGATCTCAGCAACATTATTCAAAAATCATAAAATTTATAAAAACTAGAAAGGGACATGCAACCACTGGAAAAGCTAATTAGCATCAGAGTTTATTAAACGCGACAGATCTTTATAGCTGATATAAACTTGTGTTATACACTTTGAGATGACTTCATAGGTTGAAATCGTCATTAGAAATAAGTGTAATTCGTACTTCACTATTTTTTATATAAAACGCATAATAATCATATTATTTGTATAATCTATTGATTCGATATTGATACACTAATCGCCATTTCGCTTGAGCATGTTTAGTTGAGATTGAGTCGTACATTGCGACAGGTTTTCACGTGTCTTATCCAGAGAGATAAGTCATGCGCATGTACGAAACCACTAGATCGAACTTGAGACACAACTATGTACATATTGATTAAACTTAAGCTTTTTCATCAAACTTCTGCTTTCATTGTCTTCTCATAGCTCGGCTACTCTATATGAACTCAGTAGTCCTAAAGGATACAGCTTGCCCGCCATCATTTGTCCTTCTAACCTAGATTCAACAGGGAAACCTGATCCTTAACTATGGTATAATAGAAAATGCTACAAGAAATTGAGTTTCTTTTCCACCGATCGTCTGAAGACTCCTGATGTGTGTTGAAGCCAATTGAACTTGAAAACAATCGAGGTCTGGTATGGTCAAAATTCTTATCAGATATGTTCGTTCAAACTATCAGCAATGTTTTTTTTCTTTATCAGTGACTAATTTTTGCCCTCTTTACCCTTTACCCTCGCCCAATTAATCAGTTTGTGAAAATACAATGCTCTAAGAAGCTCACTCTTTAAATGATATCAGTTTGAAGAAGAATGTTGCTAGTCAGACGCAAAGCTAATTCACCCTAATTCACCACGTCCGTGATGGAGATCAAGGCAAAGGCCAACAAAATTTGTGGTCTCCTTTCAGTAAATGTAACCTCAAAAGGACCCGACCGATGGGCGATAACACTGATGATAAACTTAGGCTGCTATGATGGTTTTCTTTAGGATTTAGACGACCTATATGTGCAGCTAGGTAAAATAAGCTGATTTTTGTAGAGCAGGTTAGAATCGACATTGGTCTCATGGTTATCACCCAGTGATACCGTGCAATTTTTAACGAGAAATGTTCTCATTGTCGTTGATCAGTACCTTTCCACCTGAGTATAATTTCCCTTCAAGAAAAAACGAGATAAACACAAGCAAAGTAAATATTTGTCTAGTAACTTCTCTGAACAATTGGATCTATCAAACCGTGACCATATCATGTCTTGCAGCTTCGTTCGATCAATAGCGTGTCTTAAGCCTAAGCTTCTCAGAGACACTGCAACAGGAACCTTGGGCCTAATCGCCCAGTTTGCCTTCGACGGCTATATTTCAGTGTTTCGGTCCACAGAAGATTGTGGTAATGATTTGACCGTCCGCAAATCAAGGCCAAATACAAGCAAAGAATCTCATGCCAAACATGTGCTAACCACAACCCAGAAAACAAACACAAGACCTGACCTATATTTACCAAATGAGCAATTAAAATCTTTTTTAAAACTATTTAATTAGTATGCACAACCATGACGGTAGCCTATAACAGTTCGATCATGTGTTAGGATTAAGGCACGCCATAAAGTGCCACAGAGTTTACCCTGAATAAGGTCTAATGTTGTCTGGCATGAAAGACGAGCTGTTCAATCATATCTTTCCCTAAGAAGTATTGCAAACCGCAGGCTTAGCACGTTTGTCATGCATGGCGAAAGCCGACAGATCACGACTTTGGCATTGCTATATCACCCTTATGATCAATTTTTTTTTCAAAGAAAAGAAGTACTAGAATACAACAACTGTATTGCCATAAGTTATTATAGAACACTTTCCTGCAGATATCGGCTCCAGAAGTTCACCGCAATGGAATGTTTCCAAGAAAAAATTTACACAACTAATGCTTAATCTGTCTCTGTAATTGTTTCAATTTCCTGCAGGAGTCGAATAAGACCTCATAAATTGGAATATTTGAGATCAAATTAGTCCATACTTAATTGTTGTAGGTCCACCCAGTGAAGGTCAGATTTTGATCGCTTTGTAGCATGCAAGTAGTCACGTTTCTCACTTGATTCTTGACAAAGGCTACACAACAGAAAAAGATTGGGACGAGACAGGGAGTTATATAATATAGAGAATGTAAGTTCATGCTGAGTGCTTTGAAAGCTTAACTTTTGATAACCTCGAGACGGCGAGAAATGAAATTTCTTGTGAACTAATTTCTCATTAATGCCACGAATTCATTCCTCTTGTTACAAATCTCTGTTGGCCCAACCAGGACATCGGTGAGTATTATGGCTGGCTCGGGGTACAGAAACAGATTTAGGGAAGATTTAAGCAATCTTCCACAAAGCCTTTAACCAGTTGTGCACATCAAACAAAAACGCACATGTTTTATTACTTAAGGATCCTGTCTACTCTAAGCGATTACCGATGATAAGTGAAGGACTCCTTAGCCAAGGTAGAAAAAATGGGCTTTCCTCTGATGACTATCCCCCACCGGATTACGTATTCTCACCGACTGGACAAGCCCTCATAAGGGAAAAAGAGAATCTCCATGCACCTCCTTCCTCAACCTGCCACCTTTAACAGCGTCTTACACCTGACCGTAAAGACATAAAAGATGCATAATTCTTGTCAGTGATATATACCTCATGCTGATAACGTGCAATAAATATGATTAGCAAAGCTGCTCATGATCGATAAGTGTTCTATAGCGCCAATAGAGTTTTAGTAAGACAATTCCGAATACCCTTGTTCAATTGTGAGAGGAGTAACTTTATTATATTTACGTTTTCATGGAAAACACCTGGAAAAATTGAAATTTTTACCTTCATGATCAAGCTACTACAACTAAGTGATTTTGCACTGTGCTTTTGAATAAAGCTTAAGAACACATTGACAGAGACTGTCCTAAAATAGAAACCAAGACTAGTAATTTGAATTTTCCGCTCTGTCGTGCGAGAGAGTGTTTCCTTCTCGATACGTATTCAGTGCTCAGTGGTTTCGGAAATCGTAATACTATTTTGGTAAAGTTCGACAAGAATTAACGGAGACAGCGTGCCACCCAAGTTTCATAGGATCAAAAGTGCCCACTTGATATCACTTTTACCGCTTCAAACTGTCTGCTACGTGATAGTCGTTTCTTAATACTTTCACTTCGCCTTCAGCGATAGTTAAGAAATGCCGGGAACTTATTAAGTCATGGGCTCCTGGAAATGTTAAATTTGTTTTTCGAATATGTTTGATAAAAACGGCAATAGGGTTGCATTTCAAATCACAATCATTCAACAGCTCAAAGGTGAAAAGAAATCAGTGAAAGAACCCTTTTAAGTTGAGAAATATTGCTCTTCCGTGATTTTGTGAGTGTTGATCCAATATCACTGGTTCGTTGTTGATTGATCAATTTAGCACCACGCCCGACTGTGAAGGAGTTAAGTGGACACTTGAATTCAGTTTTCCTGTTTTGATTCGGCGGTCATCCTTAGGTAAGATAAAAGCACGTTGTGGCTTATTTTTTGGTTCTGCGGTCATAATGTCCCGGGAGATTAAATGAATTGTGGTCCATTCTATTTATAGAGAACAGCTGACGGGGTAAGGATAAAATAAAAATTGTTTCCCAGCCGCAGGCGAGTGCATGTTCCACTGAGTGAGTCAGCTGAGTTTCACATTTGATTTATATGAAACTTAATGAATGAAACTTTCACTGTCTTTACTAATTTATTTGTTTGTCAACTGGTACCTTCATTCATGTTTATAAATATGCTTATATATAACAAATGATAATAATAATAATTTATGGGGAAAGTGGAAAGCCGGGCATCCCTGTAAGAATCAAACAAAGTTGAAAACCAAAAAACCAGAAGTATTTAGATGATTTCTCATTGTTAGATGTTCAGGGTAAATTAAAAAGTATGGAATTAACCTCTAACTTTTGGTTATAAAAATGAAACGAAATTTTTGTTTTAAAGCGATGATTCCTCAATTTTTACCAAAAAGGTGTTTCTAAAAGTGCAATATGTTAAGTTCCGTATCTTAGATCCATAAAGACAGAAAGATTCCTTCAGATTTAAAGCAAGAGTAACCTCTATGATTCTTCTTCATATTCATGATAATTTAGTGATTTTACTTGAAATTACGATGTATTTGAACTTTCGGACATAAATGAAGCTCAATTAAAAATGGCAAGCCATTCTTACTGCATATTCATTCTCTTATGAATAGAATTGTGGATTCTCTGCGGCTCTATTTTTCTCGAATAGTTGCTGGAGAACAAACTTTAATAATCAGTTACTCCTCGGCATATTTTACAAAATAAAGCATACCCTGACTCATTGGAAACGTCCCATAAAAATTGAGTCTCATCGTAAAATGCAAAACAGAGTAAGATATAAACAGGAAAAATGAAATTCAAATTATAAAGCACGCTTTACAGTTTTTACTCCTGTCACTGATCCTGCTTTTCATGTGATATTTGTGGCGATACCCATGCTGACTTAAGGTCACTGATGGCGTAAAACAAACGCAACATCACCGGTGTTTAGCAGGAGGTAAACAAACTGACATTACCGTGAAGTTACGTAAGCAACTATTTTTCCCTTGAATTGCCTTGTGCTTCTCCGTCAAATGTGCCCATCCGTCTCTGAAGAATGAATTCAATGCTACTTTTGATCTCAATACTTCTTCAAAGGAGTGCAATCCCCTGCTTGCACTGATAAATTAGATTCGAAATTTTTCAAGTATGATCCGATAAGACTGGTCGAATGCACGTGCAAGCTGTAACAAGCGAGATATTTACTACTTCATAATTCCCAACTTAATGTGTCCCAGCTTTTGCGGTGTTCATCAGAATATCAATACTTATGCGTCGATCGTTGGCTCATCGGCTATTATGTTGCTCTACAAAATTAAACAGACTCACGGGCGTAACGCGTATCTTTTCACCTTTAACTCCCAAGATCTAATTGTTAATTCTCCCCTCTAGCTGCAAACACATCTCCCTGTAAATCAGTTATGAGAATTTGCTGTTAGATCAAGATAAGAACTTTTACCTGATATGTTTGAATATTCTCATCACTTATATGCTGGGTTATGCATGGATATTAAAGAGAGACGTTGCACGTTGGTCTCTTCTGGGAGTTGAAGGTTGAGGAATAATCGCAAGAAAAAATATTACAAAATTTTTTAAGGGCAACGTTGAGCATATCACTAAAAAGAAACAATATACGAATATAAAATGAACTGTAAAATGTAGATCTGTTGTTACGAAAGCGACAGCAGCTGCTATAAAATGTCAGGAAATACTCTAAGCTGATAATTTCACCTAGTCAAATAAAAACTTCATTAACACCTTTATGCTCTCGACTTGTTTCTTTTGTTTGGATTCATTGTGACAAATATTCAAAACATTTATCTATCATCAACCCTAATTGCCACTTATTCGGACATTCAGTGGAAAAAACTTTCCCAAATTTTCAAACCTACTACGAAATGGTTTTGTTGAAAAGCTCGTGGCAGGATGAAATCGATACATTTTTTTTACTGTTCAGAGGAAGACATTTAAATTCCATTTTTCATCCATAGGACGTTGATTATCTTGTCGTCCAATAAAGAAATCTTTGTTCGGATTTCTTATACAGAATATAATTGACAGCTTCAAAACCCAGGAAGTATACTGTCACATTTTATTCCGCCGAAAGAAACTTGAGTCAGCGCAAGGCTGATCTTGGGCGCATAACCATGAAAACAAAATCTACATACTACGCGTTTCTTTCTCTTCTTCTTCTTTTGTTCAGTATGGCCAAGTATAATACGTCTTCGCCAGTTTATCGTGAGTATTATCTCCTCTCAAGACATTATCCTCTCCTACTTGTGTTTACAAGGCTAAACTTACCTCTTGGAATTTCATTGTGAGAATATGATTCAAATTGCAGCGTGTTATGATACATCGATAATTATAAAATGACCTGCGTGAGTCCCAAGTTTCTATCTTCTCAGTGAAAAAGCAATTTTCTCGGTCTTTCACAGAGTTGCAGTTTATCATATTTAGTGTACACTCTCTTTACCTTTGAATATAAAAAGAAACTCGAGTCTGAGTTAAACGGATGTTTCTCAGACCGAGGTACGTAGTTCGTGAATTTACATCAGCACAAGCCACATCTAGATTCATATCTCAATTTAATCCTTCACGCAGCGCTGCTTTACCCTTTTTTTTTCTTTTGGCTAAAATATAAATAAATATAATTTGACTCATGTGCTGATCGAACGTTTCAAAAAAGCGTCCACTTTAACCAAAAGAAAAAAAAAACAAAGTGGAAAATATTAACATTTTAGGAGACTGTGCCGGCAGGTCTTAAAAGAAACTGTTGTGCTGTGTCGTTCGGCTAAAGAAACAACAAATTGAGCGAATTTAAAGCTACAGAGAATAACCAACGCTCTTCAAAATTCATTACAGCAGTTTATATGTACCAACCTTCATCAAACTATAGTTGATAACCAACCAAGAGTGATGAGAGCTTGAACTTTCTTTCATTTTTCTGTTGCTCATCCATTCGCATCGAAAATAAACTTGAGTTACCAGAAGATAAATGCTAACGCGCAAAGGATGGTAACAGTTCATTAATTAAAATACCCCGATTATACATGCCAAATTTATCACACGAGAAAATCCCATTGAGAACATCAAATGGCTTTCCACGCAATCCGTACAGATGTAAATAATTTCCGCCCAATTTTTTTTCTTATGAAATATCATTTTTTTTAAAAAGAGGATAATTGTTTAGCTTAGTTAGGGTACTTAGGCATCCTGTTAAAAGCAAGGATGCTTTTCTAAGCTTCCTACTTTCAATAGAGCTTCTATCTGTCCCTCTACCTCAGTTGTTACATTCCCTTTAGATCATCCTTTTAACCTTGAGGCATTTGAACCGCTTTTGTAAAATATAATTTATTTCTATAACCGAGAACTGAATACGATTTCAGAACGAAAGGAAAAATTGAAGCTTGAAGTCACCGGAGGGAATCTGCCTCTTGCAGGTATGGTAAAACGGGTTTAACAAGAGAAGACACGTACTGAAAGCTCTATTCTAATGCGCACGAAAGTTAAGTACATTTCCAAGATAATACACAAAAACGAAACGTCTGTGAAATTGAATAACTATACCGCTTGAGCCGCTTTCGACGCAAATTATCGAGACTGAAAAATTAAATGACAGCGAGGCTGAAGGAAGAGAACCGTTAGCTTTAAACATTGCTATCCCTCTCAAAGTTCTCCAGGGATAAGATGCGTACAAAATTTTTCCTTTTTTTTTTTTTAATAGAAGCTCTGATAAGGTTGATAAGGTGCAATTGTAATGCCGGGTTATCACAACGTGTGTGGCAAATTGTAAAGAGACAAGAAATATCAGTTAAATAAAAAAATTAAACACGGTATAAAACTGTTTTTACTGTGTTAATTTACCTTTATTGGAAACATAGCCTTTCAGGCTCACTTTTCCATCACTGAGGTAAAACTTTACTTCCCATTGCCACAATTATTTGTTAAAGGAATTGACGAAAATGAGCGTGCCGTGAGAAGACCTTGCTTCACAGAAAGGTAAATAGCATTTTTCGGCTGCATGATTTATCCCGGGACAGAATAATCTACTTGGTTTGATATCTAAATGGTGAGTTTTTCTCTGATCAGTCCCTAACTTTGGACGAGACAAACGGCATGTTCCGCCCGTCTAGCGATACAGCCTCGATATAAGGTTTTCGAGTGCATGACTTAAACTTTGAACATCCTTAGCAGGCATTTTTATAAGTACGGTTTAAATGGGATAGTTGCCAATCGTGACACATATTCTTTGTTTTTCAGCGGGTCATTGTGTGAACTGTCTCCAAGGATATAAAGGCCTCTCCAGTTCCGGGCCATATTTGCTTTGTTATTGTTTGTAATTTTAAGCGAACTCTATCAGTTTGCTATAAGATCTTAAAATAAATAATCATGCTTTGTTGGAAAGAGGTATATTAAAGTTCAGTAAAGGAAACAAAGCTCTTGCCTTTCTTTCTATCTTTTGTGTGTGTGTGTGTGTTTTTGTTTGCGTGTTTGTGTTTATGTGCGACCATATATTGTCTCCTCGACTTTGGTGAACAAACCTATCAAAACTTCAGAATTGAATAAGACAATTACCCAGTTTTCAATGATAAATGGGGAAAAAAATTTCAAATAAAATTCAGCGGAGTCCAAGAATACTTAAGCTCCGAGGCTCGGTTGGCTGTCGTCATGAATATTCAGTAACGAACAGAAGATATTGGATTAACAGTCGCAGTACTAAGAATGTAGACGAGCAATACTAATCCCTCTGAAAGGCGTTCAATCTGATGCTTTCGATATTCTTTTATGTGATCTGAAAATTGAATTTTGTTATCACATCAAATAGGGTATTCGAAAATCTTTTTACACAGTGAAAACAATTTGCTGTAGGGAAATGAAATAAATAGCCCGTGATATCACTTAACAGACAGATAATACGGTAGAGCTGATTTTAAGTGGATACTTAGAGTCCTTCAAAGTTGAGCGTGCGGGTAACTTTTTTATGGACACCGAACGGTAAATGATAAAATTTTTCATCAAAACTCAGCGAATTTTACGCAGGCGACCGATACGAAACTCCAATTTAAAATTTGCCTTTCTTTTGTACTAACTTCGATTCCCCCTAAGAGAATTAAATGGTTTAATTCATCATGTTAAATATAGCATTCGAGTGATGACAGCATGGAATGTGAACAAAAACATTTGCCAGAAGCGAAGCGAAAGCATTAGCTAATGACTTAGGATGACAATTAAATTTTAAACTGCAAAATTTATTCTGAGTGGATTCTTTAAAACCCCTTCAAGTGGGTGGGATCAATGAACACCGATCTGACCGCCCCAAAACTAGATATTGTTTTGGTATTGAGTGGCGATTAAAAAAATACCACAGATATTTCTCTACTAAGGAACTCAGCTGTGACGTGATTATGGATGTTACTTCAGCAATAACTTGACAGCACGCGCACAAAGCCTTATCTGGCTAAATATTTTCGATCAGCTTTCTTCGCATCCTCCTGTGTTGTTTTTCCTGTGAACGAAAACATAAACAGACAACTGAATAAATAACAGAAGAAAGGTACCATTTGTATGAATTTAAAATATATTAATTTCGCTGCCCAAGAAAAGCCGATTCAATTCAGTTCTGCCAAACTGTTCTTTGACTGTTGACACACCACATTTGTGTTTATATATCTATTTGTTAACCGCATCTATTTCTGGAAATTTTTCAGTCGAATGTTTGTTTAAAATGAAACCTCTTCAAGTCATGACTTTCCAGCATTCAGATAGCCGGTTATTAAAACAAAGTTTAGCCGTTGTTTAACAAAAATGCGTTCTAAACTACCTTGAATTTAGCTGAATCGCTCATTTCAACATTAGTTTTTGTTCACAGTGTCAAGAGAGCCAAAAGCTAGCAGTGTAAGGACATTTCTTTCATGAAAACAATTTTGTTAAAGAGAATACATGAGGCCCACTGCTTGCGTACAACCGCGGTTTGGGTTACACCTCGTGCAAATAACCGGCCCAAAATATACACGGATCACGGCAGTATGCACAACTCTTAAAACGTTGAAAAAGCTGGAGAATTAATAAGGGGTCGGTTCAATTTTCCGTCCACATCTGGACGTTCGTTCCAAATTACGCCGTAAAACGAAGACATTAGCCTTTTCGTCAGGCTTCGAGCCTTTTCTGTCATGGAGTCCTCTGCGTAATTTTATTCAGCTAACGATAGTTGTTTCAGTTCGCACGAGAGCCGCAAATGTATCGATAAGAAGAATTGCTTTTGTTTTCTACTGCGGTTCTTAATACGGTTATTAGCATGAAATTTCTTCAACATAATCAAAAGTAAGAACAAAACGTAGCAAGAGAAGTGATGCTATGATACACAACAATTATTTTAGACAAAGCTACGGTAGAATCATTCCTGAGCGACAAAAAGGTTATCAAAATTGATTTACAATTCACAGGAGACAACGCATGGCTACATATTTTATACATAGTATACTCAATTTATTGTGTCCTTGTCGGGTTAATCTTTAATTTGTCTGATACAATCGTCCTCATTCCTCGCTACGTAAAAGGTAAAGGAATCAAAGAAATACAAAAAATGCCCTTGATGATATATACCGTTGTGGAGGACCTTTAAGTGCAGTTGTATGCTCTATGGAGGGGCACGCCAATAACTCGACGAGTGAAATTGCCGAATTTCTTGTGTTCTCTAATTTGGTTCATTGTTTCAGTAAAATATTCATCATATCCTTAAGCCACGGTACTTAACAATTTTGCGAGAAGGAAGCGACAAGTTAAACTCTTTGTGCGAAATAGTACCTCTGGAAAGATGTCTTAGAATTACAATTAAGAATGCATGTATTGATTCCTAAAAACAATGCGTGAAAGGATGAATGATATTCAAGTAAAAATTTATTTCCATCACGTTATAACGTGCCGCGAGCCTATAGAAGGTCACAATCAAACTATAGCAATTAAGTTACGGTCATGTAAAGTCACTTTTAAAACATGTTTGCAGGAAGTTTCATCTAAGAACGAAACCTTCTGTAGCTATTTAGAAAATTAGGACATGATACTTTTTTTTTTTCTGTATCTTGTCTTGAAAATTTAGTATGCTCGTGCCTAACCTTGTTTGCAGTTCACTAACCTGAACGACCTGGTATAAATTGGCGTGAAATGCTTTTTTAATGGAACAAGTGACCTTTCACAAGTGTTTTAATTAAGTTTAGGCTTAGGACACGCTATTTATTGAGTTGTAACAGGCTACGGTCATGATTATAGATTAGAAATATTTTGACAATACCCGTAGATGAATAGATCCGTTTACGGCTATGGACTTCAATTGAAACCCCAAAGCTTCTCGTTACGTAAAAACCGACCTCAGAACGTTCCTCTTGTCCTATTTGAATTTTTATCACGCAAAAAAAAATTATTTCCTGACGAAAATAAGAGCATTAATAGAGATGTAAAAAAAAACAACCGAATTTTTCGTAAAATAGGCTGTCGTTTATGTCCCTCGCTAAAAAATCACCATATTAAATTAGGCTGAGGTAGCAGATTCTGAGACAAAGATTAACCGTTCGCGTCTTGGCTGGTTTTTTTGGTTTTGTTTGCTTTTTTAACAGCCCCTTTGAATAAGTTAGCAACGGAGAGCTGATTGAAATGTTTAAAGCTTGTTCTTGCCCATGATCGCTGTTTTTATCTTGTTTTTGACTGATGTTTGCGAGCGATATTCCATCCTCGGTTGGCGGAGTTAAAATATCTTTCTACCAGTTCAACTGTAATCGTTTTTTTTGTCAAATGCACTAATGGATGTTCATCAAATGTGATCACTTTGGATGATATAAGTCATGGAAGGAAAAATAAACAGCATTTATGGATGCACGCAACAAGTTTTGTGATCGCAAGGGACAACACAGCGTATTTAAATTGTAACTGCACGTGTAGTGTCGCACGGTCGTAAGTATGGAGAAACGTGCATCATGAGGGCCGGTAGGAATTAGTTAGGAACTGTACGCTGACCATGTAAAAACGGGAAAGATAAATATTATTTCAACGCAAGCAAACAAGCTAAGAATACAATGAAATGTTTATTTTGGTATCGAGGGAGTTTCACTGGTGTTGTAAAGACGGCTAAATTCAACATACTTTATCTCAAGCTCATTCCTAAGTATAATTTCACACCCAACATGTACGACAAGAAGTTCGATTGCCTCTCTATTACATGCACCATTACCAAAATTCAGACTTGTTTTCTTTTATTTTCCGGCAGTTTGATGAGTCACTTAAACGCTTCTTTCTAATTTATGCAGCAATAAAGATGCAGTCTTGACCTAACATGGTGCTATTGTTGTATAGATTAAATCTCTTTGTCAATCAAATTGTAAAAATCACCGATGATTTTAAAATTGAATATTTTTGACAGCATTAATGAAGCATGTACTTGAAAAAGAATTTGTGACAGTCCCTTTCCATCTAGATTTACTCGTTTCACAAGTGATTCTTAAAAATGACATCATGACCAGCTATGAACGTATTGTTGAACTGAATAAGTAACGATTGTCCGGTTTAGTATAACATATTACTATCCCGTAGCTCACTCCGTTTTCTTCCGTTCTTCAATTCGTACATAAAACGTCTCAGGCGTTAAAGTGAGACCAAAATTACCCTCAAGATTAATGCCTTGATACACATTTGACAAACCTTCCTGTGAAAATTGGAAGCTGTGAAGCAGTGCTGCAAGAAGGACGGGGATTGTTCTTAAGGCCAGTGATTCTCCCGGACATTTTCGACGACCTGCAGAGAATGGAAGGAACCCTCCAAATGACTTTGGATCGATCAGCTCACCAGCACTGTTCAGGAAGCGCCATGGATTAAAAACATGCGGATCTTTCCAGATTCCTGGATCGCGATGCACAGACCACAGGTTAACAAGGACCATCGTGTCTTTCGGGATAACAAAGTCGCGGATTTTCGTCTCCTTGGTCGTTGAACGGGGCACTGAGAGAGGAGCAAGGCTCGTTACCCTCAGAAGCTCGTAGACTGTGGCTTGGAGTAGGGGAAGTGAGGCCAGGTCCTCAAGAATGGGAAGGCGTTCTCGTCCAACCACGTGGTCTAGTTCGACTTGGAGTTGACGCTGGATGTCAGGATACTTGATCAGGTACGCCAGGGCCCAGGTAAGAGTTGTGGACGACGTGTCAAAGGCCCCACCGAAGAGATCTGTCATGGCTGAGATGATCTGCTTATCATCGAGCAGAGGAGCTATTTCGGGGGTGTTCTCTGTAACTGGTCCATTCTCTTTCTCTTTCATCATTTCTTTCTCGAGAACATTGAAGAAACTGTCAGCCACGTTACGAACGTGCCCTTCGGTGTAGCTCTCTTTGTTCTTCATGAACATCTCAGCAACGCGATCAAAGGATTCCTTCATTAAAGATACAAAATCGGAGAGTGACTTATTGGGAAGATACGTAAAGAAAGGGAAAAAATCTACATGGCTGTTGCTCTTTAAAGCTTTTCCAAAGCTCTCGGAAAGGTGAAGTATTCTACCAATAGCTTCATCTTGGTATGAGAGATTCACTCCAAAGAGTGCATTAAGAATAATGTTTCCTGTGGCAAACTTGAAGGTTAATAGAGGATCAAAGGGTTTGCCTATCTGTTGTTTAAGGCAGAAGACCAAGCGATTACATTCCTTCAACAATTTTTCTTCCAAGTTGCTTTTATCCTTTGCAAAATTCTGCATCGCGGAGGCACTGATCTTGCGGATTAGACGCCACTGTGGAGAATAATCACCCAGCACGAGACCATAGCCATCGCGTTTGCCAAGTTTAAAAGTGTGTAGCTGTGGTCTCCCAGCAAAGGCTGTTGAATGCTTTACAAGGGCCTCTTGAATTGCATCGAGTCCATTTAGCACCACCACCAGGCGATTCCCAAGCATCAGACTGAACACGTCCCCGTATTGCTGCGCCATCTTGGTGAACTCAATATGGGGGTTTTTTCCCAAACGGAACATCGCACCTGTTGTAACAAATGGCAGAAATGATCAACACCACAACAGAACTACACTACTAAAAAAAAAAAGGTAACATTGAGTTGGAAGAGCAACAAATACTCCGGTTTGGGTAATATGAGTCTCACTGTGCCACTGCTTCCGAGACGAATCAATGGAAGTTGAAAGAAGGGAAATTTTTGTTCCAAACCAGTTGTCTTTGTTGCACACACCTTTAAGTAAAGACATGTGAACAGTACACTACTATGGATGTGAAAGATACAAATAGAACTGGGACTTGAAACTCTAGTCTGTCGTCGATTGAATAAAAGGGGTAAGTTTCGAAAAAACTGTGGTGCTGCGTCGGAGGGAGAGTATAAAAGGGTAATTTAGTATAATCGAATGAGTTGATAACGTAAATTGGCCACCGTAAAGAATTTCAAAGCTGACATCGAGCGATAACCCTTTGTCGTCACTCTGACTAAGGGCTAACGCTAGAAACGTCAGTTTTAAAACCCTTTACGGTAGCCAATTTACCGGAGTTATCGGCTCTGTCGTCGATTGTTTAGGTTTCCTGTATCTTGGCTCACTCCTGTGAAAGTAGAAATAAGTGTCACATTGCATGCCATGCTAACCTTATCATGGTCTATCTCAGCCTGAACATAAAGGTTATCATCAAAGTACATCTAAAGTATGAAAATTTTTACACTTCAAAGCTATATAAGTCCGATTGTGGCATGGTGCTCATACTTGGTGAGTAGCAAGGACAGCAATGACAAAATAAGTTATCAAAGTAACTCAACGCTAATCGATTAAGACCTACAGTCTTGAAACGCTATGGTTCGAGTCGAAACAGATTGCGGTTCAAACTAGACCTAGATATTCGTACGTACGAGGTTTCCTTTAAAAATTCACGTGTCCTAGGAGATGAAGCCCATTGGTAAAATAGCCCTGATAGCCCAGCCCTGATAGCCCGACCGTGATAGCTCACCCTTGCCGATTGCTCTCCAGCTTTACCTAGCATGTGACGTGAAGTTCCTGTGCTTGTCAAGACTCGTGTTTAACGCTTTACACCCTAACGCAGTGTGCACACTCTCCATACTGTACTTTATGCATTACTTGAAGTGCTAACAGTTAAATTTGTTTAGCAATCGAGAGATTCTTTAGATCGTGATCATTTCCTTAATTCTCGTGACCTCAATGTATGATTCACGGATGTGGTTAGCTTTGGCATCTTTATGGCGTGGCTCGCCTTCTACTGTTTATAGGTCAAAACGGAATTTCTTGGTCTGCCTTTTCAAAATGGCGACTTAAACCTCGTCGTCTTCTTTGGCGTTAATTTTCATCTAATGACCGATAATTCCAGAAATTGCTTCTCCGTAAAAGATTTTTAAGTTCATGTTCTGAGATCATGCTCTGATTCATGCTCTAGGTTCATGTTCTGAGATCATGTTCTAAGTTCATCTCAAAATAAACAAAGTTACACGAATGTCGGGAGAGAACATGCAATATTCGTCATGTCCATAAGCTCTCTTTAAGTAAGAGACACTACCTGTACTACTTCTTCAGTCGAAACAGGTTTTTCGTTTGATTTTAAAACCAAAAAGTTTCTCCGTTGAACGAGCACTTCCTGCTGCTTCTTCTTTGCCCTCCCCTTCTTATAGCTTCATTTTTTGCGGTTTACTTAATTCAGCTGTGCAGAGTCGTTCAGTCCGATTTTTTCGAAAAGAGACGATTTCAAAGAAAGCCGTCTTAAAAAATATATGTTTACAAATATCAGAATGTGCACTCACACTAACTCACAATAATGGGCTTGGGTAAAATAAAACACCATTGCATGACTTTTAAAGATCTTTCAGAAGGTTAATTCAGGGTATGCTGAGTTTTCTGTGATGAACAACGACGTGGGAGAAAAAGTGAAAAAGCGTAGAGTATAAGAATGTTAGAAAAAAAAGCAAACTCACCTATCACTGGTATGCCCCAAGGACCTGGAGGCAACTTGGAAAAATAATTTCGCCATATCGCTTTTCCTGTTAGAAAAACACAGGCAAGAAGACATAGGACCGAAATCTGGCCAGGTGATAGAAAATCTGGGAACGAAAACCACATAGTGTTCTCGTAAAACTGCGAACGTAGCAAGCAGTGGTCTTAAGTTTTCCACGTTAAGCAAAAATTGTGTTGCGATCAAGGTTCAAATGCCCTTAAGAGGGGTATATTGAGGTATAAATATGCGGAAAATTGCTTTCACGCCACTGAGCCTCTATTTATTTAGCGGCGATCATCACGCCATGCTTCTGATTTGGTGGCTCTCAGTTCACGGGGCGACCGCCTTTTTTGGTTATGTGATTACTGCGACCCTTAAATCGTCCAAAAGCGCTTTTTTCTGCTAAACTTTTAATTGAATTCATCTTATTAAAGAAGGTGTCAATCGGATCGGTGATTTCCTTGTAATTTGCGCAAGTTGCGTATCCTAAACTTATTGTGAAGAGGCAACTTTTCAACAACAAGTTCAGCACAGGAAAATGTTGATTGACCTTGAGAGGCTCCATTTATCGTCAAATCTATTTTTTTAACAGATTTCGTGATAAATTCTATTTTCGACGCTTTTGTGGGGAAATATGACCGTCTAGCCCAAAGGTCACTCTGTACATATTTCATAATTCGGCTATCAAGACATGCCATTTTATTTATTTATTTTTTGTTTTAGTCAACTTGTTGTAACTTTTTTGTTCTTAGAACACGTTGAGGCAATTGGTAATTATCCTGTCATGTTGTTGAATCGAGGTAACTAGTGAGAAATTTGTAGGGAGAACAAAATGAGCCTCGTTTGGAGACGTCGACGATCCTTTCAGAAACGTCTGATGACACGATTTTGTCAGGTGATCTAACTGGGCTGTGTCTAGTCTGCGGCTTGAGAATATCGTGAGATAATCTTGCCATTTTGTCATGCAATATTTACATTTTGGCTACTATGCCAAGATGAATGTCAAGTTTTAGCTTGACAGCTAGCCGCCAATGTTTATATTTCTGTCAAATCGTGTTTTTAGGATCCTAAAAACAGCTTTTTATAAATCTGAACTAATGCGTGCCCATCAGTCTCGCCTTCGTGCAAGCTATGACTTGGACCTCAGTTTTTATCAAGTAGGTTCATTCTGTACAATCTGAAATGACTACAAAGAGTTTTTTTTTTTTTAAATCTCTTTACAACGAGTCTATCAACACGTTCTAAGAGATATCAATATTTCGTAATCAAGGATACTAAATTAAGTGTTACTGGCAATGGATATTATTTTGTGTTCTAATCAAAGATTTTTAATTGCAAACTTCCGCTCGCGTGTAGGTTTCCTAAGTTGCGATTTGCTATCATACTCAAATAAAACCAGGTCAAACGCAATCCTCGTTTATCTTGCTCTCTGAGACCACTAATGATAGAAAGTCGCGACAGAATGTTAGCACAACAAATCTCCTCAGTGTCGGAGGGGTTCACCAGAGATATTGAGTGGTAAATTTCCACACCCGTTCTTAAGCCTATTTTTTACCGCCTACAATTGGTTAAGCAAATACAACCTAACTTATGCCATATTTTAGCCGCCCGTGACTAAAGGTAGATGTGCTCTCTAACAATATTTTGGTACAGAAAAGCCGAGACTAGGAGTATGCAATTATTTTTTTTTTTTTTTTACTAGTCCATAGAGCGTAGTTTCATGAAAAGACTTAGAAGATTTTTCGAAAATCCTGTCTTCTTCGAAATGTTTCTCATAAGATAAATCTACATCGCGGATTTTTGAGCAAACTGCCTTTTAGAAACTCTTCTCATAAAGTCGGCAGGAAAATAATATAAAAAAGTGCCGCAAGTTTAGTATCCGTAGGTTCCGGTTGTAATATATTAAGAAGCATTAAACCTGGATCATGAAAAGATACCGAAGTTTGTTAAATTTGGGAAATGCTCTTCTTAAGATAATTTATGTAGTTTCAGTCATCAATCGGAAACCTGATCTTTGGAGCATTAATCTCACTTATATATCGATGATTCTTCCATGTCAAAATTACGCGACCCTACCTTACGGGACCCTGTCGGAAATGAGACTAAAGAATCTGCTATGTTCCGAAACTTCACGTTTTATTTTATAAAATCAACTTAACCTCCCTCTCTCTCTCACCGTTCTCTGTCTCACGCTCTGGTCTCTCTCATTTTAAATATATAATATGATCCTATTGTTCAATCATCTGTCACTTATCGCAAAAAGTCAACCGGAAATCAATTAACGCTGAATAATCTCTCACAACCCTTTACGGGACCTTATGGGGTTTCCAATTTCGCGCATACGCAGCTTGTGACTGATAGGAAAGGGTGAATGATCTCCATTCTACGGTGGTTGTTTTTTAAAGTAATAAAAGCCTTAATGTCCTTCACTCATTTAAACCACTGTCTAGCAAGCTTAAACAAAATGTCGGCAAGTGTGTAAAAATTAAACTATGATATGCAAATCATATTTTGTATTCCCTGTTAGAGGCAAGAAAAAAAACCGCAGGGCTTTTCAAATGTTCAAAAATCCCGCTATTTTTACTATGGTTTTTTCGAATCCGCGAAAGTTTCTGACATGCGCAGACTTTTTCAGTTTCGTCCCAACCGACAGGCTACGTTAACGACATTGACCGACGATATTCACAAGGTTTGATCCCTCACACATTTTCCATTTGAATCGTGTACCTGGCGGACTATACGGTCTATACGGCCCAACAACAATCAGCGAGCGAAGTACAAAACTTATGAGTGAGAAATAATATGCAAACTAGTAGAAAGCGACTGCAGACTAAAATTCTTTTGAAAGCTGTTAAAATATAATTGGAATTTTCTACAAAAAGAAATCAGGTGAAAAACTAATGGGTACAAATCATATGAATATTGTACTACCCCTTAAACCTGTGAAGTGTTATCAGGGTCAAAATTACCATGCAAATTGTGTTTCAGTTTCAATTCAAAACCTATCCTTTTGTTTACAACGAATTTCGAAACTAGTCTTTTTCTTTGCAATTACTTTCTAGTAGTACCTGTTGCTGCATGCCTCTTTATAAATAAACTTTATCCCCGACAAATTATTGCTGCGCATTTGTTGTGGTGAATGATACACACGGGATGTCCGAATTTTGATTTGTAAATATATTTTTCATAATTTTCAGTTTTGTGCACAGTCTATGCATGAAATTTATATCATAAAATATAGTATCTATCTAAATACGTTGGTCATGATTATTTTCCTGTGAGTGTGTGTTAGTAGATTGTTTGGAACACCCCCTGCCCTGTAACTTTTCGTTTGAACCAATTCAAACAATTATTTCTCTGTTTGATAAAATTACAGTCACTGAGTTAAACTATAGTTTTCTCCTTTCTCTCGCTCTCTATTATTTTTTATAGACCGTCTATGCAGGGGCCGCAGTTGCCGTTATTACCTGCATCGAGTTCTTCTTAGTGTTTGAGGGATGGTTTTCTGAGAGAAAACGTGTTAATAAACTGCTGTCATCTTGACAAGTTCCTCGGTTTTCATCGATGTATGTCAACGGATAAGTTTCCCTTCTGACTTTCGGTAAACTAGGAGAGTGATGGGGAAAAAATTTACGATAAGTTTACATAACTTTTAGTGAGAACGGGATATTGATGGTTTCTCTCAGTGTAACAGATAAAATTTTAAATTCTCGTAGAATCTTTTTTCTGTGTATTGAATTAAGGTTGGCAATAATTTTCATGTCGCCTCCACGTTACCCTGGTGATCACTCCAACATCAATTTAGAAACGAAACATTACTGAAATTTCTCACTGGATTGTTGTCACATTTGTAACACCTTATCAAGGCGAGCGAGCACCATTTCTTTATTAATAATATAAATGAAAAAATTCCTCAGTTCTGATTGGTTAAGATAAATGCAGTTTTCAGGTAATTCAGTGCAGAAGAGGGTTAATTCAGTGCAAAGAAGTATAACAAACCAGACATTCTGATTGGTCAATAAACAAAGAAACTCACAGGTAGCCAATCAAGTGCGAGCCTCTGATGTCGCAACATTTGGATACGCTGAAAATTTGCGATCAAAACAATGGCCGGCATCTTACAGCAGCTGAAAAACAGCTCCAACAACGAAAACACTGTAAAAAACATTGCTCTTTGGTTGTCGGTTTGGACAAAGTGGTGTTCAGAGAAGGGAACTGCCAGGGAAATCGAAAATTACGAGCCGACCCAACCTAACACTTAACTCGAGCGATTCTACACCAAAACTTTAAACAAACATGGGTAAACCTCGGAAACGACGATTCCATTTCATCGAAAGTAATTCGGACACAGACTGAACAATTCTTTGAACTGTTAGCCGGACTTTTAACTTTTTTGCGCCTTAAAGATGTGAACATATCATTATATATTACTGTTTTGATCGTACACGGTCGTTTTGACCGAACGCACAATGTCACTTGCAGGGTTTGAATGAATTATTTTTGCACTTGACGTGCGCGCTTTGCTTCTGCGTAATTATGATAAGCTATCTCGTATTTTTTCATGTATATTATCAATACGTAATCACATGATTTTTCTCGTGCAATTTGGAATGAATAAGCACTTGTTAATTTTTTAAAAGACCACAAATTGCACTCGCCCTTCGGGCTCATGCAATTTTGTTAGTCTTCGAAAAAATTTACTTGTGCTTATTTATTCCAAATTGCACTCGAAATCATGTGATTACCTATACTAATACTGAAAAAAAATTTAGTGTACTTTGCACCCTGATGCTGGGTTTTTTTCCCTTGGAGATAGAGAATAAGTGTGTTGTTAAGTTTTGCGGCCATCGCTTGCAGTTTTTACCAGTTTTTTTAAAGCTTTTCAGTATGGTCAGTATATTCGGAATATATTAATGGTTGTAGCTCAGGCTTTGATTATCATGTTAGGAGCTAATCTGCCTTGATCTCTTTGTGTAATAAGGTGTATTACACAATTTACATGCATGCTTATTATAATACAATTATGTAATGTTTAAAATCTTTTGACGATATTGCCTGGATTTGTGGAAAAGTTCATAGGTGTTTCTAAACATAAATGAAAGGGTGCATTTGTAAATCAATTTGAAGTCTTGTTCCCCTTTTTTAATCGAAACTCCGAACATTCTCCGCAATAAAACTTGAACTGTTACATTAAAACACTATAGCCCACATAACATTCCAACAAGTGTACCCGATGCACTTCCAAATAACTTTTAAGACAACAACCATTCAAATCCCTTCTAAACACGGCGGGAAGATTCACATCGACACCGATGAAATAACAAATGGTGGTTTTGTTTCCCCTTAATTTTATCATTATGCTCGAATATATCCTGCTTACCTGTGAGCCTACTTCGATTACATGGCAACCTGTAAGCGATTGGTTTATATGAATAGGTGATAATTAGTGGGGTTTGAATTTCTAGGAAAATCCTGTGAAGTCTCATACATTGTGACGCTTTTGGAATTTTAAGGCGTACTGAAGAGTTTCGTTTGGCATTTCAAATTAAGCTGTTGGATAAGTATAGGTGTTATTTCCATGAAACGTGCATGAAGCCGGTGAAGAGCATCTCTATATTAAAATCCTGACTGAAATGAGCGGATATGGAGGCAAGATTGATACGTACCAATTTTCGGAGAGGTTTGTCAAATTTCCAGTATTAACTGTCCTATATTTGTTTGCGTTAGTTCCTTTGCTGACGTAGCCCTAGCTAGGCTTTTTGAAAATGCAGGAATGAATGAATGCCCAATAGAGAAATTTTTTGTACTTGCAATGAAAACTTTTCTAGGGTAACTCAAAGGTTTTACAGTCAGTAAAAAATATTGCAGCTACGCTTGCTTTACGGCCAATCCACTAGAGCCCAGGTTTTCGAATTTTGGTCTAACTTTGCTGACGAAAACACTTCCAAAATCAATGAGTGCCAAAGACTTGTATATTGCACAACAGAACTCTACTTTGCGAAAGGTCTTTGGCAACCCCTTTTCACTCTGACATCCGTGTTACATCACCGGAAAGGCGCATAAAAAACCAAAAAACTGACTTTGATTCAGTTTCATTCAGTTTCACAACATGGTAGTGCGATTTCTTAAACATTGTAAGACTACATTGAATACGATAGTGTCTAATGAAACTCATAATCTACATGGCTAGAAATCGAAGAAATCATGGAGGCTAAGCATGCGCATAAAAGACAAATTACGGAGTTTAAATATGGCGGCTGCATAAGGCTTTCTGTGGGAAAATTTTGAAAATCAGACACAGTAATTTCTGGAAGCGTGTACTAAAAATGCCCTCGTCTGAAATGTATTAGAAGAGTGTCCAGATCACTCACCACCGTTCTCAAAACTCTTACGATTTCGCTACGATCTGCCCCAGTCGAAGAAACTTTAAACCTTTTCGGTGCCCTAAGTGTCTTAAAATGGCTTATGTTGGTCAGCTAAAGCTTCTCCTGCAGCCACAACAAGGGTTGTTTTATCAATTGCCCACGTCTGTTCAATCTCTTCGAAAGCCGACCTTCTAATTGAAGGTTATTTAAAGTCATAAAAGTGTGAATCCACGCTGCCAAACGACTTCCAAAAGTCCAAAAAAATTTTTTTTCTTATGGGTCTTGTTCCCAGTAGAGACGTTGACTCAGAAACTAAAATTAGTTACAAAATGGGAAAAGTACGCAATAGTACCCAATGGTCATTGGGCCCTCAACACCATGACAACTAACTGTGATCCAATGAGGTGTTCACATGCTAATCACGCGTGTTATCTTGATGATGATTGACGTTGTCATGCACGGACAGGGCCGGGTCACATGACGAACCACGAGATTTTTGCTCATAAAACTCTTTAGTCAGTTGTTTTGTATTTCAACGTGTTTGGATGACGATCACTTGGAGCATTATGGCGCAAACGCTCAAAATACTTACAGACGCATACACAAGTCGTATTGTTCGCGGCCAGTCCACCGCTAAAAGATGTTTTTGAGCGGTAATTTTGGAACGGATTGAGTCGCGAACGCTTAAAAGCCATGAAAGCCTTGAATGCCATGTATGCCTTGTATGCCTTGTATGCCAAAGTCTTAGTTGAAAAGATGTTACAACGTACACTTGTTGTAAAAGCAAAATCTGAAATCTGAAATCTGAAACCAAACTGCATATACTCTATGCAATCTATTGAACAACACTACTACCGTGAGACTGAAGAACAAAACTCTAATGGATGCAAACTGCTTGTGAAGAAAGACGTCATGTTGGATTCACTTGATGCCAGGGAACGTAGCTACGATAACAGTGCGAATGGTATTAATTTTACGATCAGAAAGGTGAATCTTACGTTTGTTTTCATTGTAGTTGTATGGATATTCTTTTTTAATAAATACATGATCCAAAATCCTGTGTTTTTTGTGTATAATGTTATTATCTTAAGTATTGTTTACGCAATTGTCTTGTCACAGGCAGCCCACGCTCACGCCTCGAGAAAAAGCCAACGATTAATTCATGAACGCCTCACGCGTTGTGTGACTCGGTGTTAAGTTACGAGAGGAACCGTTGAAAATTTGAACACGTTATAAGTATAGGAAATCGTATGAACGCGAGTGCATTTCGTGATTTATGGGCACGAGTGATGTTTTGGAAGTTCTCAAAATTACACGAGCCGTAGGCGAGTGCAATTTGAGAACTTTCAAAACATCACGAGTGACCATAAATCACGAAATGCACGAGCAGGTTCATACGATTTTTTATTTATTATATTCTCGGCCATTTTTTTATAATTTGCTGTTCAAATTTGGCGCTTCCCCGGTGTTTCCATGGCAACTTCTCCGTATTGCACTCTATAATCTCTATTGCACTCTATAACCTATTTATGCATTCATCATTGACCAATCAGAAACGCGATATTTTGTTGAGTATATAATAAGGAATAGTATAGGGAACGAAATATGGTCGATTTACAACGATAAATATTTCGAAATATGAACATTTTTCTCGTAAAATCAATAAAACTTACTCATACCCCGTGTATCCGTTGTAGTTTCTGGCGATTTCTGCCGTTTTAAGCTTGCTTTACCATCAATGTTATTCGCGTCATCTACTTTTATTACGTTGGTAAAATCTGTACAGACATCATACCAACCAACTCGCGCGCAAAGTAAGAAGACTACATTGAAGGCTTGAAATTATATTACGATCGATTTTCGTCAAGAAATAGGCCAGGAATTTTCCACAATAGTATATATATTATTTAACAAATAGAGAAGCCTTGACTGTGCTCTGTTCTGTTATAAAGCACTTAACACGAAAGAAGTGTAGGGAGAAACACTCGACTACGTCTCGTGTTTCTCCCCATTTCTTGAGTGCTTTAGCCGCTTCGTAAGTGCTTTATAACAGAACAGAGCACAGTCAAGGCTTCTCTATTTGTTTTATAATAAAGAATCCATTAAATTCTCCAAGCATTACTTTCAATTTTCAAAACAAACTTTGTTTTATTTATTCCAAAGCGAACAACAGTGTCGTCAGAATCCCTGTTAGAATGGTTCAAATAATCTGATTGGCTGTACAAGACTAAAGCTGTCAAAAGTGTCAAACCATCAAAGTTCAAAAACCATCAAAGTTCACATTCTGCGATAGTTTACAAACTGAAATAGGTCGGCAGGTCGAATTTAACACTTTTGCCTGAAGTTTTTAAGTCTCTAATACAGAATCTTGAAGTGAAATGTGCGGTGAAATTCAGCCGAATTATGGCTCATAAAAACACGCGAGTTTTTTCACATGACACGGTAGAAATCAAACTGTTCAAGGCGAGTGTTTTTGAATGAACGACAGCCGAATTCACCGGAACATGAAGATCGCTGGGGATGACAGCGCCCCAAAACTCGGCTGCAGTGACTGATGTGACTTTCCACTCAATGCATCGGAAAGGATATCAGAGCAAGCTCTTATTTTTTCACTCGAAGGGCGGCCGATGTAGTTTCTGAGGCTTGCTTTACCTTTATGACGGGAGATCGCCATGATGAGCGAGCCGCGATGGACTTCAGCATGATCATATTCGACACCGCCATGATTAGTATGAATTTTAACAGTTATGCCAGATTGGTTATATTTTTCATCATTTCTGTTTTGTTCTGTTTTGTTTTTGAACACTGAACTTTATATACTATACGAGTGTTAGCTGTGTTTGATTTTTATTACCGTATGTAAGCTTGCAATCTAACTGAGCGTGAAAATCTTTAAAACTCGGAATGTCTATTTTGTTTTTCCTTTGAGGATTTTCGTATCTGCTCACGTTTTAATAACGTAAATCACGGCGCCTGGTATGTTTACAAACGTTTGTTTGGTTCTTCTGTTGCTACTTGTCGGCTCGCTTGTTCCGAAATTTCACTTGACATCATCGAAAAAAAGCTAAAAAGAAGTCCTGGAAAAGGTCGAACATAGTACAATTTGGCAGATGGCGTGACAGCTTTAGCTCAGCTCTATGCTCTATACTCTCATAGAGCACGCTCTTTTCAGCCAATGACAGCGTGCGTTATATTCGAACTTTATTATAAACTATTAATATATTCTGTTGTGCAGTCTGTTGTGCAAATATCCGGCAGGCACCAAAATCGCCCTAGTCCCTCACGATATAAAATCCGGCGACCGACGACATTCACAAAGTTTGATACCTCACACATTCTCCATTTGTATCGTGTACTTGGTGGACTATACGGTCGACACGGCCCAACAACAATCAGCGACGAACTTGTAGTGAAATCAAGTTTCTTTCTAACGACAAGCGACATACAATAAGGTGAGTGACAAGTAAAGTTACTGTATACCAGTCGGGTCCATGTGTGTGTTTACACCTAAATGGTGATGAAATATAAATGAGAAATCTTTGATAACCGAAATTTTCTGGACAAAAATGGCAACAAACTGATAGATTTCAATTGTATGGATAGCAATTTGTTAAAAAACCTTGTGTTTATCTCAAAAGGAATGAAAAAAGTGAATTAAATTTGCTACGCGCCCGACTGAATGACGATTTTCATCTGACTTCGTACTTTGTTTAGTCTTTATTACATCGCTTCTCTTTCATAATCTGTATTTTATCCGTGTATCGGGAAAACTGAACGATGTAACAATCAGGGAACAATTTTAGAAAGAAATTAAGTTTCTTTCTCTAAGCAAGCGAATAAAAAACTGAT
Organism: Pocillopora verrucosa; assembly: GCF_036669915.1. NCBI lineage: Eukaryota > Metazoa > Cnidaria > Anthozoa > Scleractinia > Pocilloporidae > Pocillopora > Pocillopora verrucosa. Next base: position 17,821,580 of record NC_089314.1, read on the forward strand.
GAGTGAGAAATAATATGCAAACGAGTAGAAAGCGACTGCAGACTGTTGAAACATGATTGGTGTTTTCTATAAATAACTATGAGTTGAAAAACTATTGAGTATAAATCATTTAAATAGTGTACTATCCCTTAAACCTATGACGCGTTATCAGGGTCAAAATTACCATACAACTTGTGTTTCATTTTCAAATTCGAAACCTATCCTTTTGTTTACGACTTTCGAAACTAGTCTTTTTCTTTTCAATTACTTTCTAGCAGTTACTGTTGCTGTATGCCTCTTTATAAATAAAGATTATGCCCGACAAATTATTGCTACGCGTTTGTTATGATGATTGATACACACGCAATGTCCGAATTTTGATTTTTAAATATATTTTTCATAATTTTCAGTTTTGTGCACAGCCTACGCATCAAATTTATGTATTAAAAGATTGTATCCTTCTTAAAACTAGTTTATCAGAATTTTCATCATCACAACATTGGCAACAGGAGTGATTGGCGAACTCATGATAAATTCCCACTTACACCCTCCTCAATCTTGTTAGCTTTTCATGAACATGGCATTTCAAACATGGTGTATATGCCACAAATTTTCCATTTCCTTTACTAATTATTTTGTAATGGTGTTGCGGAAAATGGTTGGGTTGAAATATAATACAAAGACTGGCCTTTAGATGGTCAAATGAAAACTTTTTAGACATCAATAAAATTTATTGTTGCATTTCATGTTAACTTGTTGCAACAACTCCACCTTCCAATAATTATTTGCAATTATTTGCAAACATGAGAAAATACCATCTTAAAAAATTTCAACCTATTTAATATAGCCAACGACAATATCAACTCAACTTTTAAACTAAAGAGAAAACTTTATTGTTGTTTGAAATTTATTTCTGTGATGTACAAATGAAATCCAGGTATTATCTCAATTTTTCTACAAATGTCTTCTTGGTCGAATCCTAAGTCTCTCTTTGTTATCAAGTTTTAATTATGATATTCTAGTTCTGGCTTGTCTTCCTTTAAATCAAACAAACAAAGACGCCGTGTATTTCCAACCAGAGGAAAACCATGAGTAAAAATATAACAGGTTCAAACACGAGTTGAAAATGACTTTTCTTTTTAATTTCCTACGCTAAACAGAAGATGTTGAAACGTTAGGGAAAAACCGGTTGGGTAATCAGTCATACCTGGCAACTTCAAGAGAAGATGTAAACGAAGCCCATACGATTCTGGCGTAGTGTTTTACTGACTCACTCTTCTCACGTGTATACTCTTCAATCGGCTGATGTCTTAACGCGAAGTAGCTTACCGTCGTTTCTTACAATTTTGGCTCATTTTCGCAAACCGAAATTATCAGTTACGCCCAATCGAATATAATTTCAACCGATGCTGACAACTTACAGTTCATCTGAATTAAGAAGAAAACATTCCCTACCTTTGAAAATGTGCTCCAAACATCAGAAACAATAACGAAGAGCCTTAAAGATACTCGACTCGTCTCCAAGTATAGTACTCTCATGGTAGAGAGATGTGAATTTTGGCGGACGTAGTTTTGGCTAGTGCTGTGTTGCTTTTTTTTTTAAGAGTTTTACTACCGGACCTGGTTACGCCACAAATCGCAAGTTCGTTTCTATTTCATGTAATCTCGTCGATATTTTTGTTGTTGTTATATTTGTACTTAGATATTTGTATTAATTATTTATTTTTAGTCGAATCACATTTGCACATCTACACTTTTTTACATCGAAATATTTGTCTATTAAACATACATTCAGGTTGTGGCGTTAAGCATGTAGTATATAGCTACAACTTTACCAAACTTGATACCGGGCTTAAACCTCAATTGCTTGCGATTGTGAAATCGTATTTCATATTTGAAACAGGATTTCATAGTCCACTTATATAGACCATACTAAGCAATTATTGGATGAGTTTAGTCATGATATCATGAATTATTAATGCCGTGACCTGAGTTATCTGTCACAGCCTTCGACTGCGGCAGAAAGCGAAGACACGAGGTTTGATAATTCACGATATCATGCGAAAACCAGAATTTATTAATTGTTTTATTATACATTTTTTTAACAATATGCAAAAGAAGACACTTTTCTCAAAATTTTGAAAACACTACACAGACGAGGGGCTTGGACGTGATGAGCCAATATCTGCTGCAGATACTGGGTTATCTTGTCGAGTTTTCATTGTAAGTCTAATGTATAATAATTTCCTTTGTAGCTCGATTGCTGAGTCGCTACATAGTTGTCTTTCAGTTTGAAGAATGGATTTTTTTCATACCATAGAAATGGCACTCCCTGTCCTTAGACAACTACTGACGTTTCTTACCTCACAAGATGGATCAGAAAGGGAAAACACTTTTGTCCACAGAGCACGTGCATTTATTGATAAGGCCATATTCATTTTGGAGCAAATGGAGGATCGAAAAAAGAAGCAATGCAGTGCCACGCTTAATTTTATTTTGTCCACTGCTTGGCTAGTTGTGCAAAACTTGCATTCAGGGGAGTTTTTCAGTGCTGTTCGACGTGTCATGAGGGACATTAAAGATCTGTTTAATGGCCAGATACCAAACTACATGACCAGTAGTTATGAAGAACTTCGAAGACTCTTGGATACCACGTCAGTAAAACTGGAAAACATCCGGTCTACCTGTTGTGCCATAATAGAACAGGTGAGATTCACCATAACAGAGGGAGACTCTAAGTTTGATTTATTAATCGCGCACAATCTGTATAAGAATAGGGTGCTTGTCTACACTATCGCCCAGTGAGAGGGTGCTTGTTCAGTGGAGGGTGCTTCTTAGAGCGTGGGCGCTTTTTCGAGGAGTTACGGCTCTTGAATAAACATTTTTTGAGAGCACGGCTGGTTCTTTATTAAACTGCAATGATTGCACAATGTAGTATTATGTAACATACTGTCTAAAGTAGATTTCATTCGTGTCTTACTTCACAGGTGAACGATTGCGATGAATACACCTGGGCCAGCCTCATAACTGTTCGCCGCTTGAAGGCGCTTCGTTTGAGAGCTTCTTTTGAGATCAGAGACTGCGAACAAAGTCTTGATAGGGCACATGTGATTATAGAATTGCTACAAAGCGAAGTCCAACAACATGGAATTGAACTTGGATTGGGACTCGCACTTGGCACATTAGTGACCTTGGGTGAGAATATTTTGAAATGAGTCAGAAAAAGAAGTTTGCGCAGTTATGACCATCATACGTTTATTACTAGAAATTAAATAGCCAGGAATTTGTAGAGTTTTGAGGGAAGGTAATGTTTACCGAAAGAACAATTTCTCGCCCTTTTTTTAGTCAATAGCCTGATATAATCCAAAAGGTTTCATGCAAAGTAGTCAGAACAGCTCAGTAGAAAAAAGGGAAACAAAACGAGCAATTGGGGGAATCGAAAGCAAAAGCTAGCAGACTGCTGAAGCGCGGGAAAACCCGAATCACCAAGTCGATATTGGTTTAAACTTTTAATCTGATTCAGTTGAGAAAGTGACGCGATATTTCTGCACAAATCACAGAGCAAAGTTTAGCAAACCAAAATTATACCGGATTACTCTTGGCAGCCAATAAAAAATTGCTTTGTCATTTGTATTAAGGTAATTACTATTTTTCCAACACATGTTAATCTTCATGCACAGGTTTGGGGTTTGGTGCTGTCCGGGCCATTCAGCAAGGAGGAGGGCTGAGAGCAGGCCTCTTGGGATGCGGTGGAGCGGCCACCGCAATCTGCTGTGTCCTGGTTATAAGGAGACTCTGTGACTACAGAACTGCTTGGGTAGAAGTCAGACGAAGGCGAAGTCAATACCAACAATTAGGCATTCAGTTAGATTGTCTTAGAGAAACAGTAGAAAGAGACTTGCAGGAAGGAGTTCAATTGATGAGTGTACACGTCTCTGAGAGAATGATAATTATATTCTCTATAATTTTAGCATATCTTATCTATATTTTTGTTTATTTTACGGATCAAGTAATTGACCCGCAAAAGATTGAACTATAATATATAACACATAGGAAACGTTTATGGTGTGTTTTCAAGAACCTTTCAAGGCTGCTAACAGCCACTTTGTTGTTGATCTCTCTTTCAAACGAAGAAGAACAATAGATTTTAAACATTTGCTCGTATTTTGTGCTTGTAATGACAAAATAATTACGCCAAACGTTTAATCAGGATATATTATCTATAGTTCACAAAATTTTAAAGGTTAAGGAATGTTGCTTTTGTTTTTAAACATATTGTGAAGGGTATAATAACATAATTAAATACCAGTGCTCTAAATTGAACTAGTGACTCTTATTTAAATATGCAAGTTATACTAAGTATTTCACTTTGTTTAAAATTTATACATCGCAGAGCCCTACTGAGAAGGTTTTAATTATTCAAAGTCAAAGTCATGACACAGCTTTACACCTGCGTAAAGTGTCTGACCTCATTATGAATAACGTCATCATTTCGACAGTTTAGAAGCCTATTCGGAGCAGTCAGGGTCTGAAAAAACCCGAAGGGGGCTGTTTTAGAATTACATTGAACTTGAGAAAAATTGTGTCATGTTTACAATAATTAATGGCGCATATATCATCCTGAAGAACGAATCGTCTCGCTCCCTTTCCGAGCTGTCTGTCGGCCCGCGGTCGGGAGATGCACTGAGGCTCGAAGTGCGCCGTGATGTCTCTTCTCTCCTTGGAGTCGTCTCGCTGATCAAGCAGAGTGAAGGTATACCGCGGATGTATCGGCCATTTGAGTATGGAGTCGTACTCTCCTACTTGAACCTAAACGAAAAAGTAAAGTTAGGTTATGCGCCGAATAATCCATTCCCTAGTAGATTCAAACCCGTTATATAGCACGAAGCGACTACGGGATGTGGATGGTACTGTACTGAGTCAATTGCAGGTTACCCCTAGCCTTTGGTCAGGTTCCCCTGACAAAAGGCTAAGGGGTAACCTTCACCGGTATCCACTTACACTCCTAAAGGAATGGGGCGCTGAGAGAATAAGTTGTCTGAAAGAAAGTTTTCTTAAGTTTCATCAGTTCGTACAGTTCGTGTTCGTACAACAGGTCACTTAAGAAAAATACTGACAGCCAGAATCCCCCTCAGAGCATGACCCTTGTACTTTCAACGTCAGGCTTTTGTGCCATTATGTAAATGACGAGTTTTACGTAGTTTTATTCTTAATCGCTCGTGGGGAAAAGCAAGTGTTTTGCTCCTGACTTCCCATCATAACCGTATGGAAGCTCACAGGAACATTGATAATGAAAGTAGTAAAACCCGTAAAGAAATTCCGTCATATTTACTAACCTGAAGCCCCACGGATATGTATCTACCTCTCCCGGTACCAACTCCATTGAGCCACAGCCCTGCACACATTTTATACCCGTGGGGGTGGGTATAGAAAGGCTCGCTAATCATCGGTTCGGGCGCGCGCCCGGATTTGGCGTCCATCAATTTCCGGTTGAAATCCGGTATTCTCCAGATGAACTCGCCATTTGCAGTTCGACCTCGCGCGTCGATGATTTCTTGTTTTTGTAGCAGCATGGTTTCTTTCTGAAGCTGAATGTGTTCCTTTTGAAGTTGAATTCTTTCTCTCTGGATATCTAGCTGTTTCTTTTGAGCGTTCACCAAATCACTCAAAGCGCTCAAATGAGACTCCATGTTGCTGGACATATGCTCTTTCATTTTATATCTCTCCGCCTGAAATCAGATAAATTACAATACTTTGGCAATACTTTGTTACGCCAAGCAAACGTAGAGTTTTGGGCAGAATATTTGATATTTGATACGCACACAGACAGGCCAATAAATGCTTAGTAAACGTTCCAATTGTTTCTCAGTATGTAAGACACTTTATCACGCAGTTAAACAAATGAACAGAAAACAGACGCACGAATAGACATTTAATTAGGTACAAACAGACAGACACGATACACTGTAGAACAACTCAATTTGTGGTCGAATTTAATCGATCTTTGAAATACAACTTTAATAACATGTTAGGAACGTTTTCAGGCTCAAACCGCAAAAAAAGATCAGAACGTTCAGGCTCAGCCCCAAAATTAGTGTAATGACAAAGTACCAATGTTTGTAAGGAACAAAAGCATGCTTAACAACTTTTACCTTAAATTTGCAGCCTGCCTCGACAAATTTGCATGGTACTTCAATGAGGAGACATTCATTGTTCATATGAACCACCAACTACATGGAAAAACGAGAGGAAAGAACAAGCAAGTAAATAGGAGTTGAAAACTTTGGCTGGCTATGAGCCTATAGTTTACACTCAGCAAAGAAAACCCGCATATATGACAAAATGTATTTGTCCACTTATAGCGTATACTATGATACATGTACCATTTTATTTCAGTCATTCAACCCGTTGAATAGACTCAATTAAGAGTGTAGCGGAAATCGTACGTTTACATTCAGCCGTGCACACCTATTCTTTATGGAAATCCGAGCTCCGTGATTTTTATCAGATAAGCCAAGCTTAAAAGCACTTTGATATTCTTCGCCAATTTCCCTTTAATGAAATTAAATAAAATTTAGACTAGCTAGAGCTCCTAAGAACTTTCTTAAATTGCAAATCCATACAAGATTTATCTAATTAATTGTCTTGATTTATACTACTGTCTTGCTCCTTAAGAGCTTCGCGCAAACAATCTGTTTGTTATGTCATATCTGGTGACGTCTGTATGGTTCTCAGTTCACAATAAAGTCTGTCTTGGGATGTCCTACCGCAGCAAAACGCACAAACAACAAACGAACACACCTACAAAGCAAAGGAAGGCAAATACAACAGAACACACACAGAAAGAAAATAGAAACATGATTGCATGATTTATCATAGGTACTGAATCAGCAACATAAACAGTGACAATGTTAAAGAAACAACAAAATATTGGATTTTGATGTGCTTTGGTCAAAATGCATAAGTTTTAAAGAAAAAGATTGAAAAATCACACTTGATGATTTAGGTGAAGGGAACTGGAAGCCTTCACAAACCTTTTCTTTGGTCAGATTAGTTGCACCACAGTTAGCTGGGCAAGACACAGGGAACGAGGAACAAGTTTGAAGGTGTAACTGCAATAAAATTTAAACGTAATACATTAGAATGGCAAGCATCGGTGACGCAAATACCAAAATTTTTCAGAGTAGTATTATTTTGCCCACAAGGCGCTTTCATGTTAACAGTGTCACAAAGGGCGCGTGGAGAGGTGTAAAGAGCACGCTATGAGTGAATCAGACTACAAGGGCACTGCGGCGGGAACTGTTTTAGGTGGCAAACACGGAACAGGCGGAAAGAAGTATGGGCATGCGTGGAGTCTCAAAGCAAGCTCTGTTACGAAAATCGAAAATCGATGAGGAGAAGTAGGGTTAGATAAATTTGCATTACACAAAATCATGGCTGCAGTAGTGGGTTTCGTTTGCACAAACTTGCTATTTTCATATTCAAACATTCATAAAGAATAGTCACCGATCAAGCAAAGTTTAAGTACTTACACTCATAAGGTTGAACACAACTTGATTGCCACAGTGAGCGCACGGTGTCAGTCTGTTAATACATTCATGTGAACTGTGTTCTGATACTCTTCTCCTTTCTAATGATACTCCGCAACGTTTTGGACACGATACCTCAGCATAACTACACACGTCCTGATGTCGCTAAAAAGGTATTATTAATAATCAGCACTTAAATGGAGTTTTTAAAAGTACACTAGTTATATTTTTCATATGCGTGCGCGTGCGCTATGATTGGTCTATTTAGAGGGCCGTATTTCACTGTGCAACCCGCTAAATTGAAAATTTTGTTTTGATTGGCAAGTTTCCCTTGAGGAAGATTTGAAACACGTTAACAGGAAAAGTACGCAAACGAAGAAAAGGAACAAAACTCTGAAGCAGATGTCCCAGACTTTTGAGTTGGTTTCTCCGAGAGTTTAGATGAAGACAAGTGACGAATGGAGAAAGATGAACGCGACGAAGACAACTCGAGCCGAGAACCAGATGATTTCCTCGCTGCTGAAAGGTCGTCGAACACAATGAAAAAGGCAAAATACGAGTGGAAAAAGTTATTTTATTTGTGTGAGACAGCGGTTCCTTTCGTTTATTGCGTCACATGTTAATGAACACAAACGCGTATCGGTGATGAAAAAAAAAAGAACCTCACCTCTATTTCACTGAGCGGCCCAGACCACTCACAACCCTTTTCTGTGTTTGAACAAAGAACCTGTAAGTTTAGAATCTGTCTGTGGCAGCCATTATCAGGGAAAACCTAAAATCAGAATATTTATGACAACTGCTTAAGAATGAAAATACATTATCAAGAATGAAAAGAATTGGTCAGAGCAGCAAAAAATGAAATGACGCAGATTGCAGGCTTTGACACAAACTAATTATGGTCTCTTTAATTTTTTGCATCGTGAAGAATTAATCCTAACATCCGAGCTTTTTTCATTCGCAATCCGCGACAATCTTCTTCATCCCTAGCTTTTCTCGGTCCTCCTCTTTATTTCCTTTCCATTTTGGTGTTTTCCACCATTTTTTTTCCATAAAATAAAATAAAGAAACAAACTAACGTAGCGCTTCTCTTTCGATGCCTCAACAAGAACGTTTTGTTTAGGATGAAAATAACAAAACAGAAAATTACGCAGCTTGAACATAAAAATATTTATTCGTAATTAGAATTATATCAATCATTAAAAATTATATACATTGGATATGGGATTCTCACCTTTGATGGATCAAAGTTCAGGTTATCAAGGGGGCAGCGAGGCCTCTTGTTTCTATGATGATACAAAAAAAAGAACCAATATAAAATTAAGAGAAAGACGAGGTTTATGCCTCAGTAAAGGTATTGAGTTTTACTCAAAATACTACTGCTAAGGAAGTTTTTAATATCTTAAACAATTTGTCAAGGTCCAAGCGGGGGAAGGCTGAGGTCTAGATCCTTGGACTTACAAACATGGGCCTCATCGGAGAGGGGACCTTTCAGTGACATTACAACGATGGGGGAGGCGAGGAAGTTGTGTATCAAAACGCACTGTGGGGCACAAATGTAAGGTATCGTGGAGAATAAAAACTGAACTGATTTAAAATCGAAATCGAAGTGAAATCAAAGTTTTCAAATTACCTATCGAGCTGAAATAAAATTATAGTGAAAAAGGGAAGCGCCTATGACAAATAATTCTCTCATCAAAATTTATTGGACTGCGCGTCCACTCAACATATTAAATCCTTTGATTTCGAGAGGACCAAGCAGAAATTATTTCAAGGTTGATTTCCCAATCAGGCTGAGAGAATATTGGTTAGAACGATGAGATGATAAACTCTCCTAAAATACTGACATAGAGTAGGAAGTACAGGTGAAGGAACTCATCAAGTTGAAGAATAATTGTCGGAGTGCATGAAGTAACTAATCCTATGATGTACTAACTGATATTGCCGCAGTGACTACAAATGGAGGATAAACATTTCGATCACTTTACCTTAAAATCGGCTTCAAACAAGTGTTACACATACGATGTCCGCATGGTGTTATTTGAACTGGGTCCCGAAGTGCAATCAGACAAATTGGACACTCAAATGCCTTGTCTAACGGTCCAGTGAATTTTGCTTCATATCCAGGCATGTCTTTGCTTGTGCGATGAATTTCTGTACAAAAACCGCGTCTCGAACAGGCGATTCAGTGTTGCTTTGACTTCATTCCAGAACTACAGAAGTCAGTAATTGCTATTCTAACTGTGATTCTTTGAAATTCTTCCAAGTATTCAAATGTAATACCTTCTTCGCAAATCCTTTCAGAGAGTCGTTTCGCAACTTGACATTAGAAAAAGGAGAGGCCCATTAGGTCCGTTTCCAAATATCTCTTGACCGATATTTTTTTTCAAAGAGTACTGATATGTTTGGATCTAGCACTGAATGCCTTAAGTTTACGTTTTCGCGTTTCTGTTGAAGATTAAACAAATCAAGCGGTTTGCTTGTGCGTGTAAACTGAAAATTGATAAACAAAGCGAGCCGCGCCCGTCTCAGCGCTAAAGCAAAATAGAAACAATGATCTCATAAATGGTTGTTAACGCGAAATTTTCCACCACACCCTTTAAACTATCAATATCTGCCTTTCCAATAATTCTTTAGGACTTTGCTTTTGCTATGTTTTGATAAAGGAAAGAAAATGTAACAGTGTCAATTGTCCATTTTATCAACGAACACACAAGCAACATCTTAACAAGAGGAGTTTCACCAAACTTTGATTCTCACAGGTCGTGCGAATGATCAACTGACAATTAGCATTTCCATTTTTGAACCCATCTTGCGCAAAATAAAACAAAAGCTTGTTTTAGTTTAAAAATTTTCATCTCTGCACGGAAGTACAACGCCCAAAGTGTACCACAATCGCTAACAAACCACCTGTTGACTGGACACCTGCACCAAGTCACGTGACTGTCCAAACCTACCAATCGTCGAGGTCGTCGCTGGGATACCTGCTCTTGTTTGTCTCCTCTATAAATTCTAAATGGTTTCAATTTTTATCGCTTGTTTCGTTTATGGGTAATATCTGCTATGGATTAATTTTAAAACACAATCTCTTTAGGAATGCGTGATTCATTGTGAAGATGTTCGGCTTTTTGACGGCACCTTCACCAGCGTGTCTCAAATTAGTTTAAGTGCAAACAGAATAAAAGGTCTTACACCGAGTTGTTTCGGCCTGGCCACAATACACGATCGAGTATTTCCCAACATGGGAAGTCTTAAACTCTTTTTTCTTTCGAAACCCTTGACTTAAAAGGAATGGCCCAGTTTATGAATCTGTATAAAAAATTCAGCTTTAGAATTCGACATCATATTATTAGAGATAACCCCAGCCATCTCTAAAGTTTATATCTCACGACCTTAACGTAAGAGATCAGTTAGAAAAAAAGATGATAAAAAAATTCTGCATTTTAAAAGATCGAAACGGAACTGGAGTTTGAAAAAGTTTGGGGCTACTTTGTAACCACCTACTTCCAGTCTGGGTTCGAAAACACAGCCCGTCATCTTTGAACATTGAGATAAGCACATTGTGTTCTCTTTTGAGCTAAGAAATGACTTTTGAGGATTGTCTCAACAGAAATGGTAAAACTGAAATTTCGCGAGATCATGAACTCAAATGTATTTGAACGACTGTGAATATGTGAATATCAAATATTTGAAAGAGATATATATATATATATATATATATATATATCTCATTAAAAGAGTAATAAGTCTCCAGACATTTAATGTACGCTAAAGAGTTTCAATAATTTAATACCTGTTTACAACTCTTAAGAAATATCGATAAAAACAGAAATAAGACCGCATAAATTAAAATGAAATAAATTATCAACGACCTACTTCGCATCTACCTCATGACTTCAAAGAAGCGTGCAATTTAAAAGTAGTAACTAACACATACATCTTGAAGAGCGAAATACGATGTGGAGAATGTTTATTAAAAATGCTACACCGTTATTTTTAAAAAAATTATGTACATTAATACGATGCAAGATTTTAGCGAAATAAAATATCCTTCATTTGACCTTATTTTGTACGCCTAAGTATGCTCTACAACGCTACACACTGACGAGATGTAAAGATGGAACGATAGTTCCGCTACTATGCAAAAAAGAAAACAAACAGCACAAGGTAGCGTTAAGAATTATGTGGGGTGAGGATCCTAAGCAGTAAGGACATGCGTCTCCTTACGACATTTCTCCGTGAAGCTACCTACAGAAATTTGTCATTTGAAGAAAAAGTTCCTTCTTTTAATAGTTCTGTCGACAGACGTCTGTGCATGATGGCATGAGCTAAAACCCAATACACCGTAACATGCCGGAACACCGCGAAATTTTAAAAAAATAAAAGTAAAAAAAAGATTGATAAAGTAGTTTATACATACATTATATATATAAAAAGTCAATTTGTGTGTAGCTCGCGCTCTTCGTGCCTCAAGTCCACCATCGTGGTTTTCGCTAACCAGTAACCCCGTTCCTAACATGGAAAATGGTGGGTTTACGTTCGTGTCGTTTGAAATTGCAATCCGCTGTCTCTAGTGGTAACCGAAAACCAGGGTGACAGACTTAACTCAAAAAGTGCACGGGCTATATACAGATTGAGTTTTACTATTTTTTATCATTTTTTCAAAATTGAAAAAAGTAAACTTTTTTTCAAATTTTATGGTTATTTCATCTTTTTGAAATTCCGCGGAGTTCCCGCATGTTCCGGTTTTAGCACATATGGTGCATGGTTTAGGAGCAGTTATCAGCTATTTTTTGGACTACGACAAAAGTGTTAACACAAAAAAATGCCTGTTCTGTGTATATCTGTATATCAGGTTCTATACGCCTTGTTGATGCCTGTGCGAGTTTCCTTTTTCAGTCTCTTTTGGCTGTATTACAATACCCGCTTGACTTCTCCCAATGTTTAAAGCTCTTATCAAAACTATTTGTTTACTGTTATCAGACTAGTAGCTTTCAACAATGACTTGTTCCTTAAAAGCTTGTCTCATAGAGACTTAACCGTGTATGATTCGTTTCTTGATGTCTTGCGCCTCAAAGACCTGTCCCTTGGAGACTCCTCCCTTCATTCCTTGTCCTTTAACTTCTCCTTTGCTATTAACGCCTTTTCTCCAGACCCTGGCTCTTTCATCATCTTTAGCAGCTGGCCCCCTTTTATGCCTGGATTATCAGTCTAAGTGCTCTTTTTCTATCTTCATAGGAACTGTAGTCACCACTTGGTTTTCAAACACAAATCTCTTGACTCTATGAAACAAAAAGAGAAAGATGAACAGAATAGCCAAGTACTGGATCCAAGCCATCTTGATGAGCTGCCAAAATCCTGGACGGTATCTTAAAAATAACGTTAAGGTGAACTCTGTTTGCAATTGAACAACTCCTGATGCGAAAATCTTCAAACACAATTCTAAGAAACAGTTGCAACACATCTCTTAAAACCTTGATAATGGTTGGAAAATATGCGAGGTGTAAATGTATCATTGAATATCATCCCATCCAAGGAAAGGAGATTGAAATACTCTCAGTCAGAGGGGTCTCAATAACGTTTTCCATAAGTGGCTGCCACTGGTGTAATTGGCGGCCATGCCTTAAGGTAAAAATAACCAAGAGAGTCTCTTTGTAGGCTAAACAGATGGTGGTGAGACATCTTGCAGACTTACAGCTCATTGAAACCCCAGTTTGGTTGTATCAAGCAATGAAAACTTAGATGTCAGCTCCAGTGGTGTACATGGGTTAACTTAAGAGCAACACTTTACCTTTTCAACAAAAGCTAGTGGCAGCCCTGAATAATATCCTAGTAGTGATTGCTTGCAGTACATTAGCACAACCTTGATACACTTAAAATTTTTACTAAAAGATACATGATTGTCTCCTCTGGGTAATAAACAGTTCCTTTTATGACAAATGGCTGCCCAGCTGCTCTACCAGTTGTCCACACAGGATGGAATGACACATATTCTGTGGTGACTGACAAAGGATAAAACAGGACTAGAATAAATTTCTCTTTAGCCTCTGTTGGATAATCATAGATATTTTCTCTGCAGATACCACAACAGCACAAGTTAAATTCTTGGTACAAGGATGAAGTAAATTTTCCACCAATTTCATCTCATAACTTACCAAAAAATACAAATTCACTTAAAGTCAACTGGTTTGGTCAAATAATTCAAATATTTCACTGAAAGGAGATCAATAAACTCCACTCAAGGCTTAGTGAGAGATTTTAAGGTCCAGATTTGAGACACTTTGCTCTCACATTGCCTTCATTCCACTAGCGGTGTGAAGAATTGCTTCTAAAAGGTGAGGAAAACCTGATAAGTTTGGGGAGCAGGGTAACCTGGAATTAATCTTTGCAACCTAGTGGTGCTTTTAACTGAAAGTATAATAAGGTCCTGCAACTTTGTGAGTCAGTCTTGTCTGTACTTCAGATATCTGAACCATCAAAAAATATGAATAATACATAGTTTGCATTGATTAATTTTAAAAACAGGACTAATAAGCCTTTCTTTACATGACGCTCTTTTATCAGAGGCTATCAAAACCTCTTACTAGGTAAAGAGCTTATCAATACCTACCATTACGTTGGGTGTATGCAGTAAATATGTCATACAATTTATAAGCATCAACATTAGAACTTGAACCATCAATAACTGGTACCTACAACCAGAAAATTGTTAATAATTGGCTTAAATAACTGTCTACACTTAAAATTGGTTTACTGGCATAAAGAACTCACACCAGATGGTGTCAAAACACAAGAGTCTTTTGTAAATCAGTAAAGCACAGACCAAAGGAGAGCAGATAACAGAGTTTGCAGATAGCTGCTGACCTGCTAAGAGGCTCTGGAGACCCATAGCCACAATGAAAGAAGCAAATTGTGCATACCAGTATATTGCATTACTCTATTCAAGGTTATTCTTTCAGGATTCATTTGTACTCCTTACGTTATATAAGACATGTTGTCCTTTGTAAGGTAAGGGTCCTGACTGCTGAAGAATCAGTTTTCCAACTGTTGAAAACTCTGCACCAGCTAGAGGAGATGAGTGATGGATGTAGGCCATGCTCTCCATCTGAAGTCTGACATATTTCTGAAGAAAAAGAAAGACATCAGGACAGCTGTTGATCATATCAGATCTTCATATTACTTAATTCACTCTTAACACCTGAACATAATATGCATATTCTCCATACTATTAACTTAGTAAACATTTCCAATGGTACCAACAGGGGGAATTTTATTAACAGTCAGGAGCCTCTTTAGTTGGCAACTATTTCCTACATTCTCATTTTCTTAATGTTTGATTCAGGGAATATACTGTAAGGAAAATTTTGATGCTAGTCCAGTCATTCATTAAGGGTTAATTAAGAGAAATGCAAAAGAATCTTATTCAAAACACCACTTGCATACTGACTGGCAAGATTCTTAAATCAAATATCTCCAACATGAAAACACTGTGATTTAACAAGCAAGCCATGAATTTGCCTTTTCTTGAAGCATTCTTAACGATAGTGCCACTCTCTACTCTAACAGGGAAACTCAAAGATTTGCAATGGAGACCACCTGTAATAATCAAGCATCTACATGGAGGAGACATTACAGCACAACTGTTATCCTTGTGCTTAAGATACCAGAATGAAAAGCTTCTGCAATGGGTCGCTTAGACTGCAACACGACTCAAAATGTACAGTGTAACTTACATAAAGTTTGTAATCAAATATCAGCAGCAGTTGTACAGAATGTATTGCCTCAGCGTCTGACAGGGGTATCTCAATATTGAAGTGAAGGCTGTCATACTTTCCATCCAGGTTACCATCTGTTTCCCAAGACTTAATCCAAGAAAAAAAACATATTACTTACAGTGTGAATGATAATTGTGGGAAAATTCGATTCAACTATCTCCTAATTACAGTTCTAAATTATCACAGGAAAAAATTTGAAATTAAAGAATATTAGGGTTCGCAGTCACAGTAGAAAACTAATATCTCAGATTCAGTTCTAATCACCTTTATGAGTGGAATTCTAAGCTTTTCCTGCAGAAGATGGTTAAAGTTTTGAAACGTACTGTAGGCCATAAATGAACCTGGGGTATTTCCTTGAAGAACGACAAGCAGTTCGTGTTTAAAACGAACATCGGGTTGCTCTCTGAAAGAACTTTCCTTGAGCCAGAAACCTGCAGTGTTTCACAACGATTCATGAGGTTTACAATTAATTACAAGAAAGTTAAGAGCTTAGAGTAGAACAGTATTGAATAAAAAACGAAAAAATAATCAGAAAATTTGCTTACCGTGCGTGACATAGGCAATAATCAGGGGTGGTATAAAAGTCAAAATTATGACAAAGAATTGGAAAAGAGTCGCTCTGCTACAAATGTGAGTCTTGTATTTTTGTCGTACATTATGCGTATGAACTACGTACATCACCATGTCGAAGAAATATTCCTGCTTAGCGACGAACTTTTATAAACAAAAATTGGCGCTCTCTCACATTTTTCCCTTCGTAGATTGAGCCCGCGAATGTAAAGAGGAGAAATACATTTCTTCAATAGGGTGGACTGATCGAGTTTTTTGCAAAATGTTTCTTTGTTGAAATGGTACAAAAGAAACTAAAATTATTATAGATATGAAATAATAATAATCGAGTACGTTGTATCCATATTCGAAGCATCTTTGCCATTTTGATCTCAAGAACTTCCGTGTTTGAAACAGGTCAAAAAGAATTACCTTACCCCTCCCCTGCTTCTTAAAATTTGCATTATGTATTCGGCCCAGATCCTTAGAATTAAATCTCGTTCAAGATGGCGGACGGCAATGACATTTTTGTACTGTGTTAGATATTTCGCAGAATTATATACCTCTGCTCTGTTGTTCTATGGCTCATTGGAAGGAAGATGAAATATTTGCAGACAAGCTAGCTAGTTTATGTTGTGATCATTTCAACAAGTTGAACAAGAAGGGAAAACCTCAAATAGATGGCGAGTGGACTTTGTTGGCTGCTATTGTGCTTGTTCAGCAAAGAGGTTAAAACATTTAAACCTATTATTTCTGAAATGAAATAACCATTTGGTGCTAAACTATTTACCTTTATTTAATACCTATGTTTTTCGGATAAGCATGGCTAATGAAATTAAGGGATCAACCCGGAAGGCTTGGAACAAATCTGAAGAGTTTGCCACGCAGATCTACAGGGTCGGAAAATGCTAAGAGTACAACGCATAAATTTCTCCTGCTAAATTCTAGTGGCCTGAGCGAATTTCATTCAGATGCTTAACTTCATTCTCTTGCTCCTATGTTTTTTTTTTTAACAAAAACCCTGTTTGCGAGTGTCGACAGATTCCACTTCGGCACGTTACAAGATTTCAAGGCAAAGGCTTCGTAGACTTTTCTTTCTAATAGTTTACCTCTGGGAATCAGTTCTTTATCCATCGTATGCAGGTTAATTATGATTTATTTCTTAAATTTATTAATGATATGTAGTAGTTCAAATACTATAGATGGCGATGACAACTCAACAACAAAATATTCCATGGAGGTGGTTGCAATGGGAACTGGTTCTAAATGCATAGGAAGAAACAGAATGAACAATCAAGGTAAAAATTTGGTACAATTGAAAGAGCCTTATAATTGCTTAAAAAAATTTGGAGATGCAGACCATAAATTTAAAGCTGTGAAAGAGTCATCAAATAATTATTCACAGAAATGTTATGTTTGTAATTGACTATTATGCTATTTATGAGTAATAAAGGACATGTACAAACAAATTTTGACGTAGCTTTTACGTGTGATGATAATGTAACCATTTAAACAATTTTTTAGTACAATGAGTCCAACTTATCTAAAGTTGTAAACCTGGTTCAACTGTGGCTCCAACTCCAGAGCATCTTTTATCAGTCTCTGAAGTACTCTTCTCTACTAGTATACAGTTCTTCTTTTAAAATTACAATGAGCCAAATTTGTTATGCTCAATAACAAAACAGTGATGACTGACTGTCACTTCCCAAATATTCAGTTAAGTTCAGCTTGGTTAACTCTTAATAACTCCCATAAGTGATCAAGACAGAATTTCTCCTTACAATATCAACACAATATCAGCCGCGAGATTTATTTTTAACCTAAAGGAATCTACCCCCAATACTGAAGTTCTGGCAGCGACAAAATGGAAGTCCTTATCATATTTCTATAAAAAGAGGATTGCCACTATATCCTATCAGGCATTTTACAATAGAGCTCCGGCTGCTATAAGCTCTTTGTTTACTAAACACTCTCCGTTGAGAAATCTAAGGGACAATCTGAAGCTATTCGTGCAACGCCCTAAAAGTGACTTCCGTCGATCTTCTTTTTCTCACCATGCGTCTGTTCTATGGAACAACTTACCCGTGTACTTGAAGAGCAAACCGAACATTGTTTCTTTCAAATCTGCTCTCAAAGCAAAATCCGACATTTTAGATAAAATAACATTTAATGGTTTACAGGGACTAAATAAAGACGTTGTAAATTACATATATTAAAGCTATTTTACTACTTTTATTTATTTTATTACTTTTTATTACTACTGTAAATCAACTGTATATTATATTACTAGGTCTTACATCCTTTCTTACTTACCATAATTTCGCAACTTGTTATTGTTATTATTTAAATTTTGTAGACACTCTTTAGTTTTGTAGGTGCACATCAGCTTTTTAGCTGCCATTTATCGACCTACGTGACAAATAAAGTATGTATGTATGTATGTATGTATGTATCAAGCAGATGAGTGATAAGAATAAAGACAAATATTAATTAGGGGATTATTACCCAATACCAAATTCTCCAAACTAACCTTACAATAACTTTATGACAGTAATTAGGTCTTGAGAATTAAAGGGTTAACTCTTTAACCCTTAGGAGTGACCACTTAATAATTCTTTTTTACAATATTATTACATTGTCCTGAAGAAAGGTGTCAAGAAGACAATAGAACATCAACTCAGGGAAATTGTTTGATTTTATAACAAATTCTCAGAGCCAAAATTATAAGAAATGTATAACAAACAGTGAAGAGAATTGACATGTGGATCTTAGGTATAAAAGGGTTAACCCTTTGTAAGCTAAAATGTCCATATATAATCAGGCAAACATGTAATGAAAATATTATAATCAAACTTATCAGGTTTAAGTTGTTATCTTGATCTTACTCCAAATTCTCATGACTAATTTACAGGGAAATGTGTAGAAGCTAAAGGGGTGAATTATCAATCATAGATCTTGGTTCAGAGTTTAAGGGTTAATATAGCATGTATCTCTGCAGGAACTATTTTAAATGACAGCCATGCAGAAGTTATTGCCAGGAGAAGTTTTCTCAGGTCTGAATGCTAATGATCCTTTGTTTTAATTCTATTAAAATTATTTTTGTTTTTTTTTTCATCTATTTTTGAGTCTTTTTATATATTGGATATTTATTTTAATATATAATTATTGTGAAAACCAATGTTTAGCCTTCAAGGACCATACTTAATATATTGTTAGGTGTGATCAATGTTTTTTTCTCTCAAGGTATCTTTACCAGCAGTTATGGTATGTTTATAAAGAGGAGAAAAGTATATTTGTTTTCCAAGAGGAAAGTTATTTATGCAAGCTTAAAGATGGAGTGTCCTTTCATCTTTTTACTTCCCATACACCTTGTAAGTATTTCATTTTTTGTTACCTGAGTCAAATTACTTTGTACCTAATTGAACTCTTTTTTTATCTGTAATTATTTTTAGATAAGTCTTAAACTGGGCAAAAGATTGTTTATTAACTCTTTAAGAAAATAATTTAAATATGATATGACTGTTAAGTTATATGGTTGAATCAAACTTGAATCAAACCTCAGTGATATTTAAAAGTTACCAACCATAATTCCATTTTTCAGGTGGTGATGTTTCAATCTTTCCAAAAGCAGAAGATGATACTTTGGTAGTTTCAGGATTACAAAGTCAAAGCCTTAAGTCTGGAAAGAGAAAATGTCACTCACCCTCTGAAATTGTCACACCCATGGATTCCTCAAAGAAAATCTGTCTTGAAAAGAAAACAACCAATGATTTAAGCTCTGACATTCTGATTGAAACCTCTATTGTATCATCAACTGTGCAAATCTTTTCTCAAGAAGCTACTGGCATGCATAGTAGTAACCACACAAGTGAAACCTCAGCAGAATTTTCATTGTACCTATCAGACTCACAATCAAAATGTGAAGACCTAAAAAATTTCACCATCAACTGTAAGGAACAAAAAGCAAATGGAACACAAACAGATCCTGTGAGTATAAATAATGATGAGACTGGACATGTGGTGGCCAATGTCAATCAGATACAAAATAATGGTAAACAGTACAAGGATGTGCATAGAACAGGAGCAAAGTGTGTGCCAGGAGGTGAGCAGGATCTTCTTCAACCTGGCATTGGATACCATACTGTGGGTATTTTACGCACTAAACCAGGACGTGGAGATCCTACATTATCAATGTCATGCAGTGACAAAATAATGAAATGGAATGTTCTTGGTATCCAAGGAGCTCTGCTGTCTTACTTTTTAACAACTCCAGTGTACCTGTCATCCATTGTGGTTGGTATGTGCCCTTATGATGGCACTGCTATGAAGAGAGGAATCTTTGAACGCACTTTATCTGTATCATTGGACTTGTATAGTGAATTTTGTCATCATAAGCCCAAGACCTTTCAAGCAGATGTGCAGTTTGAACACAGCAAATATAAAGTCATGGAACAGAGTCAGAGTAAAGTATCTTCATCCTCAACAGGTAAAAAAAGATGAAAACTTAATTTCTCTCACTACATTTCAAGTATTTCAAGTATCGGTAAATTTTTTCTGGAAAGCCAAGTAGAAAAGCTGCCTTATTTGAAGAGATTTGACTTCTTTCTCGTGTTTCTTAGGGCGATTTTTCACCACTCCTTTTCCCTCTTCCTTTGTGCACATGGAGAATTAGAGATAGCTTGTGAGGAGGCCTTCACTTTGAAAATTGAGGCACACCGAGGTCTATGTAGAAGCTAATGACAAATTGTACCACTTGGTAACTTAGTATTACCAACTAAGAAACTTATCCCCTTTATCAACTGGTACCTCTAACCTAATGTGTACAATGTTTCCAGCTGTGTCAGTTACATACAAGATAGCAAATGAGGATTTGTAGAGTCTTGTCTGTTACATGCTGTATTTCCACTGCTGCTGCTGTTACCAGTCTTTTGCAAGGAGCTAATATAAAAGCATGTTTCCTGATTTTCCCTGATTTTCTTCCTCTGACAGTTTCTTTTTTTTTCAAATTTATTACTATTAGCTATTATTTGGATTAAAGATCCCTTCTACCATGAAATTTCTGTTAATGGACTTCGACAGGGCGTTACTAAAAAGAACCTCTCATCACCAAAAGCAAGGTAAAAAATGACCAGAAAAACTAAGATTTCTGTACAATTTTTCCATGTTGTCAAGATCATTTAGTTTTGTTCATTTCATTTCATTTTCTTCATTTCAAAGGTATTTAAGAAAAATCCACGCTTTTTTTATTAGAACCTGCATTTGTAAAGCAAGTCTGTTTGAGACATTCAAAGCTCTGGTTGGTAGCATTCCTGTCTGGAAGCTTCCGTCCTCATTAAGGTTAGTCCAACTAGTGGTACATGGTACACTCCTAAAACTAATTACAGAGCTTTTATGTATGTAATGGTAACTGCATTAGCAGTATTAAAGCCAAGGAAGTCCTTAATTCATAAATATGGTAATTTAAAGTATGGAATGTTTATTTTTTTTTTTTAAATTTGGTTGGCAAAACTGGCACAAGAATTCTGGTGTTGAATAAGGATCTGGGAAGCAACTCATAGTGACAAGAGGAAACACTCGAGGAAGTATCATGACTCAGAAATGGGATTACTCTCTGGCTGGATGGGCCTCTAAGTTCATGCCTTAAGTTTAACCCTGCAACTTCTATGAGTGACCAAGACAAATTTCTCTCAACTATTAAATACAAAATCATGCAAACTAGTGATGGGATTATAGAATATATTAATTAGAGGATCATAGCTAATACAATACAAAATTCTCAGAACTAACATCATAAGAATTTAATAATAGAAATAGGGGGAATTACTAATGAGATCTTGGAAGTGAAATGGTCAACCTGTCACCAATTTCTATCATCTGGATCTTAAAAGAAATATGAACAAAGTGTGCAGTACACTGTTTAACTAATAAAATGAAAAATTTATTTACCACAAGTTACATCAAAATTATCTGACTTTATTTTCAGGCAAAAGAAAATAACAAGCTACCACAATGCAAAGAGACAAGCTTCAATATATAATGCTGTCAGGGAAAAATTCCTCATTGCATTTCCAACTTGGTGCCTGAAGCCTGACAACCTATCAAATTTCACTGGATCAGAATGAAAAAATAAAGAACTTTCGTGGTTCTTAGCCATGCTAGCTGCAACTTGTAGGAGATATGGATTATTTGTGGTCATTACTCAAAATTTGTATAGTCATTTAGCCGATTGGCCACTGTCACTAGTGTCAAGAGAATGAATCAGTTTTATTCTGTTAAAAGTTGCACAGTAATCAAAATAACACGAATATTAAGAAGCTGGAGTACACATAAGAAATTTAAGCAAACCCGAAGACAGCATTCTATTCAACCTCATAAACAAATTCAGCCAAGGATACTGGATTTCATATTTCTGTTTTTCTCTGGCTGAAGATTGAGTGGTAGTATACATTGTGCATATACCTGTATTTACAAAATCGCAGTTTTGTTGTTATGCTAATTTACAATCCATACTTTTTATCACAGCTCCAATGTACCTGATTGATCCTACAATAAAACACTGAAATCTACACAAAGATGCCAGGTCAATCTTTTCTTAAAGTAACATCTAGTTCAGCATGTTTAATCTCCTTTAGAACACAATATATTTTGCCAGACTATTAACCCTAATAAAACCCAAAACCAATCTGTAAGGTACATTGACAATCCAAGAGTTTATATTGAGTTCAATCCAGAGATTTCAACTGAAGCATTTACATTCCAAAAGTGTTTTCCCCACTATAGGCAATGTACAGGAAGCCATCTTCATCTTTGTGTTCTTCGTAGATAGAACCCATGGTTGAACTATAAGGGAAAAGTACAAACAGTGAGTATGCATTGTTGGGTGAATAACTATGGAACAAGGTCAGTTACAACACACAACCAAAGCACTTGCTTCCCCACTTTTCTTATCAAATACTCTGAAAAGTGTCTGTTAACTTAAAAAAATTTTATGCACTTGTACTTTTGTTTTGGCTGGTTTTTTGGTCTATTTTGTTGACTTAAATTTCACCAGTGGGCAGTTTCAATTGCTAAAAATCTGTATGATGCATTCATGGTGACTTTGAACCTCTCAAATTGTTAAACAAAAAAACTACAGCTGAGTTCTTAGAAAAAGAAAGATGGTTCTGAAAATCATGCAATACCACTGCTAAATGTTGTGAACTACAGGGTAACAATAAGATACTGAAAAAGAGTGATATGGAAGGGAAAGCAGAATCTCAAAACAGAAATACAGAAACCTCCTGGATAAGTTAACTGGATGGTGTTGTTACATGAGGTAAGTCACACGGCAACTTTTAAGTTCACATGAGACTCAGGCAAACTGGATGTAGAATTGATCAACAGACTGTAATTTGACCTTTGTTTCTATGTTAAATTATTCTTCTGGAAAAGTATATGTTCTTTATTGAAAAAGAAAAAAAAGAAAGAAAAAAAAAAAAGGAAAATCTCTATGTACACGCGAAAACACAAATGCACAAGGTAGGAGCATACCATATTATCAAAGACCCATCCGCACTGTCAGTATAAACAAGGTAGCACATTTTGGTGAATTATATATTCTGCCACCAGCAAATGTAAATTACGACTTAAACAGCTTTCTTTCTTCTTGGTATTATTCGGACAAGCCTAAATTACCAGGAGCTGTAAGAAATATCTATTCCCCGACAAAACCTCCGCTCTTGGTTATGTACCTCTGTTGACTTGCAATTAAAATTGCGAAATTCTTTGGAATAAGGAACGAGCTCCTCTTTTCGCACAAAAACCAAAGGGATCCGTGGGGAAAATAAACAAAGCACATACAAGCCTTTCCAAAAGACAGCTGTGAAACGAGGAAAAGCGTCGATGGAGACTAAGATACGGGTTAGCGATGAAAGAGTTTGGAATCTGAGAGCGGCCATTACAAGTAAAAGCGCCGCAACTGCAAAGACGTCTGAATTTCTCTTTCTGGAACACTTTCGAATCTCCTCTATTAAGACCGAACTATTTAAGAACTAAATCTCCGTTTTAGTTTGGTAGACGAAAAAAGAATACGATGTTGCTTAAAAGACAAACTCACTCGAAACCAGAGTTCTTCTTTGGAAGGCAGATTTAACGATGTAAACAAAACGGTCGCAAAAAATAACTACGTTGAGGAAAAAGACGGTGATTTTGCTTCGCTAAATCTGCTCTGTAACTAATGTGATACAAACTTACAACGAGACATTCGTTTTAAAAGCTTGCTAACATATTTGCAACAAACCTTGTCTGTGGAAGAACTTTGTTGACAAAAAGAAACATCGCCTTTTCTGGAGGAAGCTGAATTCTCTTCCGGATGATGTACATGAACTGCGCCACTGAAAGGAAACACAATTATATAGCTCACAAATTTTTTGTCACATAAGAACAATATATGATAATACACAGTAAAATAGGCAAAAATTTAAACACTTTAATGGTTATCAACGAGACACAACAAACAAAATCCTCGAGCTGAAACAAAGGACGAAACTACGTCGAGTTTAGCCCATTCAGTTTACAGTATTTCCCGTTTAATGGCAAGCTTACCTGTCAGATCCGAAGGAACAAGAAATTTCCTTTTATCGATATCTTGAATGCTGGTTTTAGGTGCTTTCTCAACAACGACCTAGAACAATAATAATAGTAAATCAATCTTGCTTGATACTACCAAAAATAACGTTTGGACACGAGCACTCACGGGAATTCGGTCAGGATACTTCGCCCTTATCTTTGCAGATTCGTGGCATCTTGACTCTACAATAACAGAGAAACAGCGGTGAGAATATTGTCAAAGCGATAAATTAAGGTGTACGACTTAACCTACCTAAGGAATGTTCCTCTTTAAAACTCCACTTCATTGTCAATGGCAAAGTAGCCTAGAATAAATGCTCTTCTGATGGAAGCAATTCTTCCCAAATATCGATTTATGCTGCGTAAGTTCTCAGAATGTTTGAACACGTGACTTTTTGTTATTTTCTTATGTGACGTCATTAAACTACGTAATATTCCATATTTGGCGCGATTTAAGGTCAGCGGTAATTTTCTTGACTTTCTAAAAATAGCTTTAATAAACCTTACAGCTTTGCGAAAGGTCGATCAAATTCATTTTATAAAGGTTGAAAATAGCCAATTTTTATTGATGTCTTGGCAACAGATCAATCAGTGTAGCAGTCATTTGGTTTCCAAGAGAATGTGAGATTTTTTCTGCCTTTTGTTAAGATGATGTAAGGCAACATTATCATCGATAAGGGAAAAACCCACGGCGTTGGCGGATTTATTTTTGCAAACGTCTGCTTTTATTACATTTTCAATTATCATTTCTTTGATTGACGTTAAGTTAATTTATATATAATTAGATAAGATCTGCCTGTAGATGAGGGGGAATCCTTGCTGACCTCACTGTTTACACTATTCTTCATTACTGATACATGTTTCCAAAGAAAAGAAGTCGATATAAGGGAGAAACTATTTCCAAAATTGAAAGAACGTTTCACCATTTTGGGGAAATCTTGAACTTGTTGGGAGTAAAACTTACTGAAATATTCCGGCGCCATTGCAAACGGCCAACTTTCAGAGTGAAACTGACACAAGACGTTCTTTTAAAAATTTCTTACTTTTAACATTGTGTACCTTAAAAAATTTTAGAGAAGGTAAATATCTCCTAAATCTCGAGTTCCAAAATTTTTGTTTCTTGACAGGAAAATGAAGAGCTCGTGCATGCAAATGAGCAAAAAAATTTAACAAAGATTCCCGACTTTGCTCAGAAGGAAACTATCAACAGGCCAACCAAGATTAATAGGGTTCAGTCACGGCCTTTCCTCAGTATCTTTCTCTGCCCTCCCTGCATGAATGATTCAATCCACGACTGTGGCAGGATAAGCCCTTGAAAGCACGTTACGGCCGTTCCACATTCCTTTTCTTTACTTTGCCCGCAAGAATGATTCAGTCCATGATTGTGGTAGAATGGGCCAACGAAAGTATCCAAGCAAGTAGTTTGCCTTCAAATGATAGACTCAGTCGAGTATTTCGCTCTCTCTTAACCCTTTAACTCCCAAGATCTGATTGTCAATTCTCCCCTCTAGCTGCTACACATTTCGAAGATAAATTTGTCTGATAGACATTTGACCAGCGAATTCAATGAGCACCGGTAGCTGAAGTTGGCAATGCGCAGGCGCTGTTGTAACTTCGGTCGATTAGATGAGGTGTCTTATTCTCTCAGACGAGTTTATCTTCTTTCCAGCCGAGTTCAACTACATAGGAAAAATTTTCAATAATACTTTAGCTTTAATGCAGTTTATTGAAAGGCTCTCGAGTTATCGATCTACCACTGTCTAGGAAGTGTCATGGTGATGTGTCATTTTATGTTGTCCCACAGCCTTTCAATGTCTACCTCACATTATATATTCGGAGACACCAATTAACAGTTAGCTTTGCGCAGTGGCATTACTGTAGCCAGTGAGGTTTATCCGAGGCGCGGTTATTGCTGATTGAAAACTTTTCCCAATACCCCGCAAGACGGCTTGAAATACAGCCGGCTTTGCAATTTTTGACGGTCCATACGTGGACCTTACAATTAAACTAAGAACAAACAAGCTCTCAAGCCTCGTTCAAGTAACGTCTAACCAACGTCAGTTAAACGTTTGACCTGTGAAACCTGGGGCATAGTCGAGTCCGTAGCTAGCTCAACTGCGGTCTCTCTGAGCTTCATGTAATACGTTTCAACAACATGGCGGAAGAAGACGAGGATTCATCGTTAGAACGCGTTCTTCAAAGGCACAGAAAGGAAGCGAAAGATCTTCAGGGTATAAGATCGTCTTCCTTTTTTAATACTATTTTCTGACATGTTATGAATCTTAAAGGGAACTCAGATTTTTTTACTATTTCCCACGCTTATGACAATCGGTTCAGGCGGACTTTTGCTCTCATATTTGTGGAATGTTACGACCCATCAGATCATAGGTAACTGTGCATTGTGAGGCTATCCTTATCTCATATCTGTTGAATGAGGCTGAAAGAACATTCGATCTGTATTACTCCACCGAAGATAACTTAAAATAATGTAAGATGTTTCATTGAATTATTTGTTGTACTTGTTTGTTTGTTTGTTTTTTCAGCCAAAATCCAGGCGTTGAAACACTCTGTTCCAAAAGGTGACAAAAAGAAGAAAAAAGAGATGGCTCTTGAGATTGCAAAGCTGGAGGAAGATTTATCCGTGAGACATAAGAATGAGCTGGACTCACTGCAGAGTGACTCAAGTGTTAGTTCTTGCAAATAAGTATTTTTAAAACATATTCCTAAATCATTGTGTCACTGCCCTTCCTTGCAACGCCTTGTTTTTTACTTAAAAAATATTTTTCATGAATGTTTGGACCTAATAATATTAGATGGAACATTCTTCCTACATCCAGTTTTGTGAAGCAAATCAGTATTTAAGATAAGACTCTCCTAATGATTCAATAACCCAACTCTCTTAAGTTGTTCCAGAGTCTCCACGATGCAGCACAAATTTTCTGTTCACCAATACAAAGGGGAAGGGGGGGGAGGGGAAGGTTATCCTGATTCCATTTCATGCACAAATTTTTTAAAAAGTCATGTGTCAGGTATACTTTATACAGCATTTCATGCATCACAAACCTGTAAGGGAAAACTTCAAGTTTCTCCTTGTGTGTGTGGTTTCAGGGAAATCTTGAGGTTTTCACAAAATGAAAGAAATTTTATGGGTCATGTATATTTCAGGAGGCAAATCACTCCTTGTGCTGGTTCACACATTCACAGATCTTGTTTGAGTTTCAGTTGGATTCACTTGTCAAATATTCATTTTTACCTTAATCTCATGCCACATATAAACCCTTTGCCAACCTTGACACACTTTGCAAAATCTTCTTTTCAGAATGGTCTTGTTTGTAAGAATTTGTTGTCTCTTTAGACTACATAGGTCCATTTTGCAAATCTCTGTTTTTGGTAAGGTAGAACAAGAAAGAAGAAAATTTACAAACTTGTGGGTTCAGAGGTTTTTAGATGAACTATTCATTTATAATGGTTGAAGTATGCTTTTTGGCTGGTTATATTTTATTTATCTATTTTGTAGAAAGAGAATCATAAGGAACTAGATGTCACAAAGGAGATGGAATCCATTTCGATAACCTCGGGTGAAGGAGAAACACACTCTCGAGTTTCAAAAGCACAAAAAAGACGGGTAAAAATGTACTATTTTATTATTAATGTTAACCCTTTAACTCCCAAGGTCTGATTGTCAATTCTCCCCTTTAGCTGCTACACATTTCATTGTAAATTAGTTACATGAACTTGGTGCTAGATCAAGATAGCACCTTCTATGTGATAAGATTGATTATTGTTTTTTTAGAGGGCACGGTAATGAATCTTGCAATCTGATTGGTTCTTTACCCGGTCAGTATTTTCCTATCTCTGCCCACGGGCCACGGTAACGCTTTCGTGAGTCGCTGAGTACATCCCAACTTTCGTAGTCATTTTTCATAAATATACCTCGTTTTCCGGCTGGGCAGTATTGTTAAGCAAACACGTCGGTCACTACCTCAAGCCGATAAATAACTTATGAATCCTCTCTTTTCTCTCTATCAAATCACTTTGGTTGACAGAAAAATATTGGTTTCAGAATGAATTTGTATAAACAATATTGTCATTACGTTGGTTGACAAGCGGCCTAAAAACCGTCTGCAATTAATTTTAATCGTTCACAAAAAGTACCCAGAAAGTTGAAACGTGAGGTATTTGGTTACAGTTAAACTGAACGATGGTACTTTCATTCATTTAATATCTGAATTTTCTCGAGCAATTTGTTCATAGTGAAATAGCGAGCGAGGTTTTAATTTAAGTTCTACAACAAATATACGCTCCCGGTGAGTCTTTCCAATTCCGTTCAATTTGGACATTTGTACCGTAAATTGCACAACAGAAATTGAAGGATGTTTTTTGAGAAAAGGCCGCATTAAATTCCCTTGTGTCTCGTTGGAGTGTGCTGTTCGAATTTAGTTTTTGTGAAGGAAAGACCAGAGTTAAACACGCCATTACAGCAAACAAACGAGCAAAC